>NW_027189250.1:0-92202 GCF_040958095.1 Procambarus clarkii
GGTACCCCTGGACCCCAGGTGTAGGGGGTGTGGTACCTCTGGACCCCAGGTGTAGGGTGTGTGGTACCCCTGGACTCCATGTGTAGGGTGTGTGGTACCCCTGGACCCCAGGTGTAGGGGGTGTGGTACCCCTGGACCCCAGGTGTAGGGGGTGTGGTACCTCTGGACCCCAGGTGTAGGGGGTGTGGTACCTCTGGACACCAGGTGTAGGGGGTGTGGTACCTCTGGACCCCAGGTGTAGGGGTGTAGTACCCCTGGACCCCAGGTGTAGGGGTGTAGTACCCCTGGACCCCAGGTGTAGGGTGTGTGGTACCCCGGGACCCTAGATGTAGGGGGGGTATGGTACCTCTGGACCCCAGGTGTAGGGGGTGTGATACCCCGGGACCCCAGATGTAGGGGGGTATGGTACCTCTGGACCCCAGGTGTAGGGGGTGTGGTACCCCTGGACCCCAGGTGTAGGGGTGTGGTACCGCTGGACCCCAGGTGTAGGGGGTGTGGTTCCCCTGGACCCCAGGTGTAAGGGGTGTGGTACCCCTGGACCCCAGGTGTAGGGGATGTGGTACCCCTGGACCCCAGGTGTAGGGGGTGTGGTACCTCTGGACCCCAGGTGTAGGGGGTGTGGTACCCCTGGACCCCAGGTGTAGGGGGTGTGGTACCCCTGGACCCCAGGTGTAGGGGGTGTGGTACCTCTAGACCCCAGGTGTAGGGGGTGTGGTACCTCTGGACCCCAGGTGTAGGGGATGTGGTACTCCTGGACCCCAGGTGTAGGGGATGTGGTACCCCTGGACCCCAGGTGTAGGGGGTGTGGTACCCCTGGACCCCAGGTGTAGGGGGTGTGGTACCCCTGGACCCCAGGTGTAGGGGGTGTGGTACCCCTGGACCCCAGGTGTAGGGGGTGTGGTACCTCTGGACCCTAGATGTAGGGGGGTATGGTACCTCTGGACCCCAGGTGTGGGGGGTGTGGTACCTCTGGACCCCAGGTGTAGGGGGTGTGGTACCTCTGGACCCCAGGAGTAGGGGTGTAGTACCCCTGGACCCCAGGTGTAGGGGGTGTGGTACCCCTGGACCCCAGGTGTAGGGGGTGTGGTACCTCTGGACCCCAGGTGTAGGGGGTGTGGTACCCCTGGACCCCAGGTGTAGGGGTTGTGGTACCTCTGGACCCCAGGTGTAGGGGGTATGGTACCTCTGGACCCCAGGTGTAGGGGGTGTGGTACCTCTGTACCCCAGGTGTAGGGGGTGTGGTACCCCGGGACCCCAGGTGTAGGGGGTGTGGTACCTCTGGACCCCAGGTGTAGGGGGTATGGTACCTCTGGACCCCAGGAGTAGGGGTGTAGTACCCCTGGACCCCAGGTGTAGGGTGTTTGGTACCCCGGGACCCCAGATGTAAGGGGGGTATGGTACCTCTGGACCCCAGGTGTGGGGGGTATGGTACCTCTGGACCCCAGGTGTGGGAAGTGTGGTACATTTGGACCCCAGGTGTGGGGGGTGTGGTACCCCGGGACCCCAGATGTAGGGTGGGGTATGGTACCTCTGGACCCCAGGTGTGGGGGGTATGGTACCTCTGGACCCCAGGTGTGGGAAGTGTGGTACATTTGGACCCCAGGTGTGGGGGGTGTGGTACCCCAGGTGTGGGGGGGTGGTACCCCAGGTGTAGGGGGTGTGGTACCCCAGGTGTGGGGGGTGTGGTACCCCAGGTGTGGGGGTGTGGTACCCCTGGACCCCAGGTGTAGGGGGTGTGGTACCCCTGGACCCCAGGTGTAGCGGGTGTGGTACCCCTGGGCCCCAGGTGTAGGGGGTGTGGTACCCCTGGACCCCAGGTGTAGGGGGTGAGGTACCCCTGGACCTCAGGTGTAGGGGGTGTGGTACCCCTGGACCCCAGGTGTAGGGGGTGTGGTACCTCTGGACCCCAGGTGTAGGGGTGTAGTACCCCTGGACCCCAGGTGTAGGGTGTGTGGTACCCCGGGACCCCAGATGTAAGGGGGGTATGGTACCTCTGGACCCCAGGTATGGGGGGTATGGTACCTCTGGACCCCAGGTGTGGGAAGTGTGGTACATTTGGACCCCAGGTGTGGGGGGTGTGGTACCCCGGGACCCCAGATGTAGGGTGGGGTATGGTACCTCTGGACCCCAGGTGTGGGGGGTATGGTACCTCTGGACCCCAGGTGTGGGAAGTGTGGTACATTTGGACCCCAGGTGTGGGGGGTGTGGTACCCCAGGTGTGGGGGGGTGGTACCCCAGGTGTAGGGGGTGTGGTACCCCAGGTGTGGGGGGTGTGGTACCCCAGGTGTGGGGGTGTGGTACCCCTGGACCCCAGGTGTAGGGGGTGTGGTACCCCTGGACCCCAGGTGTAGCGGGTGTGGTACCCCTGGGCCCCAGGTGTAGGGGGTGTGGTACCCCTGGACCCCAGGTGTAGGGGGTGAGGTACCCCTGGACCTCAGGTGTAGGGGGTGTGGTACCCCTGGACCCCAGGTGTAGGGGGTGTGGTACCTCTGGACCCCAGGTGTAGGGGGTGTGGTACCTTTGGACCCCAGGTGTAGGGGGTGTGGTACCTCTGGACCTCAGGTGTAGGGGGTGTGGTACCCCTGGTCCCCAGGTGTAGGGGTGTGGTATCTCTGGACCCCAGGTGTAGGGGGTGTGGTACCCCTGGACCCCAGGTGTAGGGGGTGTGGTACCCCTGGACCCCAGGTGTAGGGGGTGTGGTACCTCTGGACCCCAGGTGTAGGGGGTGTGGTACCTCTGGACCCCAGGTGTTGGGGGTGAGGTACCTCTGGACCCCAGGTGTAGGGGGTATGGTACCCCTGGACCCCAGGTGTAGGGGGTGTGGTACCCCTGGATCCCAGGTGTAGGGGGTGTGGTACCCCTGGACCCCAGGTGTAGGGGGTGTGGTACCCCGGGACCCCAGGTGTAGGGGGTGTGGTACCCCTGGACCCCAGGTGTAGGGGGTGTGGTACCCCTGGACCCCAGGTATAAGGGGTGTGGTACCCCTGGACCCCAAGTGTAGGGGGTGTGGTACCCCTGGACCCCAGGTGTAGGGGGTGTGGTACCCCTGGACCCCAGGTGTAGGGGGTGTGGTACCTCTGGACCCCAGGTGTAGGGGGTGTGGTACCTCTGGACCCAAGGTGTAGGGGATGTGGTACCCCTGGACCCCAGGTGTAGGGGGTGTGGTACCCCTGGACCCCAGGTGTAGGGGGTGTGGTACCCCGGGACCCCAGATGTAGGGTGGGGTATGGTACCTCTGGACCCCAGGTGTGGGGGGTATGGTACCTCTGGACCCCAGGTGTGGGAAGTGTGGTACATTTGGACCCCAGGTGTGGGGGGTGTGGTACCCCAGGTGTGGGGGGGTGGTACCCCAGGTGTAGGGGGTGTGGTACCCCAGGTGTGGGGGGTGTGGTACCCCAGGTGTGGGGGTGTGGTACCCCTGGACCCCAGGTGTAGGGGGTGTGGTACCCCTGGACCCCAGGTGTAGCGGGTGTGGTACCCCTGGGCCCCAGGTGTAGGGGGTGTGGTACCCCTGGACCCCAGGTGTAGGGGGTGAGGTACCCCTGGACCTCAGGTGTAGGGGGTGTGGTACCCCTGGACCCCAGGTGTAGGGGGTGTGGTACCTCTGGACCCCAGGTGTAGGGGTGTAGTACCCCTGGACCCCAGGTGTAGGGTGTGTGGTACCCCGGGACCCCAGATGTAAGGGGGGTATGGTACCTCTGGACCCCAGGTATGGGGGGTATGGTACCTCTGGACCCCAGGTGTGGGAAGTGTGGTACATTTGGACCCCAGGTGTGGGGGGTGTGGTACCCCGGGACCCCAGATGTAGGGTGGGGTATGGTACCTCTGGACCCCAGGTGTGGGGGGTATGGTACCTCTGGACCCCAGGTGTGGGAAGTGTGGTACATTTGGACCCCAGGTGTGGGGGGTGTGGTACCCCAGGTGTGGGGGGGTGGTACCCCAGGTGTAGGGGGTGTGGTACCCCAGGTGTGGGGGGTGTGGTACCCCAGGTGTGGGGGTGTGGTACCCCTGGACCCCAGGTGTAGGGGGTGTGGTACCCCTGGACCCCAGGTGTAGCGGGTGTGGTACCCCTGGGCCCCAGGTGTAGGGGGTGTGGTACCCCTGGACCCCAGGTGTAGGGGGTGAGGTACCCCTGGACCTCAGGTGTAGGGGGTGTGGTACCCCTGGACCCCAGGTGTAGGGGGTGTGGTACCTCTGGACCCCAGGTGTAGGGGGTGTGGTACCTTTGGACCCCAGGTGTAGGGGGTGTGGTACCTCTGGACCTCAGGTGTAGGGGGTGTGGTACCCCTGGTCCCCAGGTGTAGGGGTGTGGTATCTCTGGACCCCAGGTGTAGGGGGTGTGGTACCCCTGGACCCCAGGTGTAGGGGGTGTGGTACCCCTGGACCCCAGGTGTAGGGGGTGTGGTACCTCTGGACCCCAGGTGTAGGGGGTGTGGTACCTCTGGACCCCAGGTGTTGGGGGTGAGGTACCTCTGGACCCCAGGTGTAGGGGGTATGGTACCCCTGGACCCCAGGTGTAGGGGGTGTGGTACCCCTGGATCCCAGGTGTAGGGGGTGTGGTACCCCTGGACCCCAGGTGTAGGGGGTGTGGTACCCCGGGACCCCAGGTGTAGGGGGTGTGGTACCCCTGGACCCCAGGTGTAGGGGGTGTGGTACCCCTGGACCCCAGGTATAAGGGGTGTGGTACCCCTGGACCCCAAGTGTAGGGGGTGTGGTACCCCTGGACCCCAGGTGTAGGGGGTGTGGTACCCCTGGACCCCAGGTGTAGGGGGTGTGGTACCTCTGGACCCCAGGTGTAGGGGGTGTGGTACCTCTGGACCCAAGGTGTAGGGGATGTGGTACCCCTGGACCCCAGGTGTAGGGGGTGTGGTACCCCTGGACCCCAGGTGTAGGGGGTGTGGTACCCCTGGACTCCAGGTGTAGGGGGTGTGGTACCCCTGGACCCCAGGTGTAGGGGGTGTGGTACCTCTGGACCCCAGGTGTAGGGGGTATGGTACCTCTGGACCCCAGGTGTAGGGGGTGTGATACCTCTGGACCCCAGGTGTGGGGGGTGTGGTACCTCTGGACCCCAGGTGTAGGGGGTGTGGTACCTTTGGACCCCAGGAGTAGGGGTGTAGTACCCCTGGACCCCAGGTGTAGGGGGTGTGGTACCCCTGGACCCCAGGTGTAGGGGGTGTGGTACCCCAGGTGTAGGGGGTGTGGTACCCCTGGACCCCAGGTGTAGGGGGTGTGGTACCCCTGGACCCCAGGTGTAGGGGGTGTGGTACCCCTGGACCCCAGGTGTAGGGGGTGTGGTACCCCTGGACCCCAGGTGTAGGAGGTGTGGTACCCCTGGACCCCAGGTGTAGGGGGTGTGGTACCCCTGGACCCCAGGTGTAGGGGGTGTGGTACCTCTGGACCCCAGGTGTAGGGGGTGTGGTACCCGTGGACCCCAGGTGTAGGGGGTGTGGTACCCCTGGACCCCAGGTGTAGGGGGTGTGGTACCTCTGGACCCCAGGTGTAGGGGGTGTGGTACCTCTGGACCCCAGGTGTAGGGGATGTGGTACCCCTGGACTCCAGGTGTAGGGGGTGTGGTACCCCTGGACCCCAGGTGTAGGGGGTGTGGTACCCCTGGACCCCAGGTGTAGGGGGTGTGGTAACCCTGGACCCCAGGTGTAAGGGGTGTGGTACCCCTGGACCCCAGGTGTAGGGTGTGTGGTACCCCTGGACCCCAGGTGTAGGGGGTGTGGTACCCCTGGACCCCAGGTGTAGGGGGTGTGGTACCTCTGGACCTCAGGTGTAGGGGGTGTGGTACCCCTGGACTCCAGGTGTAGGGGGTGTGGTACCCCAGGTGTAGGGGGTGTGGTACCCCTGGACCCCAGGTGTAGGGGGTGTGGTACCCCTGGACCCCAGGTGTAGGGGGTGTGGTACCCCTGGACCCCAGGTGTAGGGGGTGTGGTACCCCTGGACCCCAGGTGTAGGAGGTGTGGTACCCCTGGACCCCAGGTGTAGGGGGTGTGGTACCCCTGGACCCCAGGTGTAGGGGGTGTGGTACCTCTGGACCCCAGGTGTAGGGGGTGTGGTACCCGTGGACCCCAGGTGTAGGGGGTGTGGTACCCCTGGACCCCAGGTGTAGGGGGTGTGGTACCTCTGGACCCCAGGTGTAGGGGGTGTGGTACCTCTGGACCCCAGGTGTAGGGGATGTGGTACCCCTGGACCCCAGGTGTAGGGGGTGTGGTACCCCTGGACCCCAGGTGTAGGGGGTGTGGTACCCCTGGACCCCAGGTGTAGGGGGTGTGGTAACCCTGGACCCCAGGTGTAAGGGGTGTGGTACCCCTGGACCCCAGGTGTAGGGTGTGTGGTACCCCTGGACCCCAGGTGTAGGGGGTGTGGTACCCCTGGACCCCAGGTGTATGGGGTGTGGTACCTCTGGACCTCAGGTGTAGGGGGTGTGGTACCCATGGACTCCAGGTGTAGGGGGTGTGGTACCTCTGGACCTCAGGTGTAGGGGGTGTGGTACCCCTGGACCCCAGGTGTAGGGTGTGTGGTACCCCTGGACCCCAGGTGTAGGGTGTGTGGTACATCTGGACCCCAGGTGTAGGGTGTGTGGTACCCCTGGACCCCAGGTGTAGGGGGTGTGGTACCTCTGGACCTCAGGTGTAGGGGGTGTGGTACCCCTGGACCCCAGGTGTAGGGGGTGTGGTACCCCTGGACCCCAGGTGTAGGGGGTGTGGTACCCCTGGACCCCAGGTGTAGGGGGTGTGGTACCTCTGGACCCCAGGTGTAGGGGGTGTGGTACCCCTGGACCCAAGGTGTAGGGGGTGTGGTACCCCTGGACCCCAGGTGTAGGGGGTGTGGTACCTCTGGACCCCAGGTGTAGGGTGTGTGGTACCCCTGGACCCCATGTGTAGGGTGTGTGGTACCCCTGGACCCCAGGTGTAGGGGGTGTGGTACCCCTGGACCCCAGGTGTAGGGGGTGTGGTACCTCTGGACCCCAGGTGTAGGGGGTGTGGTACCTCTGGACACCAGGTGTAGGGGGTGTGGTACCTCTGGACCCCAGGTGTAGGGGTGTAGTACCCCTGGACCCCAGGTGTAGGGGTGTAGTACCCCTGGACCCCAGGTGTAGGGTGTGTGGTACCCCGGGACCCTAGATGTAGGGGGGGTATGGTACCTCTGGACCCCAGGTGTAGGGGGTGTGATACCCCGGGACCCCAGATGTAGGGGGGGTATGGTACCTCTGGACCCCAGGTGTAGGGGGTGTGGTACCCCTGGACCCCAGGTGTAGGGGTGTGGTACCGCTGGACCCCAGGTGTAGGGGGTGTGGTTCCCCTGGACCCCAGGTGTAAGGGGTGTGATACCCCTGGACCCCAGGTGTAGGGGATGTGGTACCCCTGGACCCCAGGTGTAGGGGGTGTGGTACCTCTGGACCCCAGGTGTAGGGGGTGTGGTACCCCTGGACCCCAGGTGTAGGGGGTGTGGTACCCCTGGACCCCAGGTGTAGGGGGTGTGGTACCTCTAGACCCCAGGTGTAGGGGGTGTGGTACCTCTGGACCCCAGGTGTAGGGGATGTGGTACCCCTGGACCCCAGTTGTAGGGGATGTGGTACCCCTGGACCCCAGGTGTAGGGGGTGTGGTACCCCTGGACCCCAGGTGTAGGGGGTGTGGTACCTCTGGACCCTAGATGTAGGGGGGTATGGTACCTCTGGACCCCAGGTGTGGGGGGTGTGGTACCTCTGGACCCCAGGTGTAGGGGGTGTGGTACCTCTGGACCCCAGGAGTAGGGGTGTAGTACCCCTGGACCCCAGGTGTAGGGGGTGTGGTACCCCTGGACCCCAGGTGTAGGGGGTGTGGTACCTCTGGACCCCAGGTGTAGGGGGTGTGGTACCCCTGGACCCCAGGTGTAGGGGTTGTGGTACCTCTGGACCCCAGGTGTAGGGGGTATGGTACCTCTGGACCCCAGGTGTAGGGGGTGTGGTACCTCTGTACCCCAGGTGTAGGGGGTGTGGTACCCCGGGACCCCAGGTGTAGGGGGTGTGGTACCTCTGGACCCCAGGTGTAGGGGGTATGGTACCTCTGGACCCCAGGAGTAGGGGTGTAGTACCCCTAGACCCCAGGTGTAGGGTGTTTGGTACCCCGGGACCCCAGATGTAAGGGGGGTATGGTACCTCTGGACCCCAGGTGTGGGGGGTATGGTACCTCTGGACCCCAGGTGTGGGAAGTGTGGTACATTTGGACCCCAGGTGTGGGGGGTGTGGTACCCCGGGACCCCAGATGTAGGGTGGGGTATGGTACCTCTGGACCCCAGGTGTGGGGGGTATGGTACCTCTGGACCCCAGGTGTGGGAAGTGTGGTACATTTGGACCCCAGGTGTGGGGGGTGTGGTACCCCAGGTGTGGGGGGGTGGTACCCCAGGTGTAGGGGGTGTGGTACCCCAGGTGTGGGGGGTGTGGTACCCCAGGTGTGGGGGTGTGGTACCCCTGGACCCCAGGTGTAGGGGGTGTGGTACCCCTGGACCCCAGGTGTAGCGGGTGTGGTACCCCTGGGCCCCAGGTGTAGGGGGTGTGGTACCCCTGGACCCCAGGTGTAGGGGGTGAGGTACCCCTGGACCTCAGGTGTAGGGGGTGTGGTACCCCTGGACCCCAGGTGTAGGGGGTGTGGTACCTCTGGACCCCAGGTGTAGGGGTGTAGTACCCCTGGACCCCAGGTGTAGGGTGTGTGGTACCCCGGGACCCCAGATGTAAGGGGGGTATGGTACCTCTGGACCCCAGGTATGGGGGGTATGGTACCTCTGGACCCCAGGTGTGGGAAGTGTGGTACATTTGGACCCCAGGTGTGGGGGGTGTGGTACCCCGGGACCCCAGATGTAGGGTGGGGTATGGTACCTCTGGACCCCAGGTGTGGGGGGTATGGTACCTCTGGACCCCAGGTGTGGGAAGTGTGGTACATTTGGACCCCAGGTGTGGGGGGTGTGGTACCCCAGGTGTGGGGGGGTGGTACCCCAGGTGTAGGGGGTGTGGTACCCCAGGTGTGGGGGGTGTGGTACCCCAGGTGTGGGGGTGTGGTACCCCTGGACCCCAGGTGTAGGGGGTGTGGTACCCCTGGACCCCAGGTGTAGCGGGTGTGGTACCCCTGGGCCCCAGGTGTAGGGGGTGTGGTACCCCTGGACCCCAGGTGTAGGGGGTGAGGTACCCCTGGACCTCAGGTGTAGGGGGTGTGGTACCCCTGGACCCCAGGTGTAGGGGGTGTGGTACCTCTGGACCCCAGGTGTAGGGGGTGTGGTACCTTTGGACCCCAGGTGTAGGGGGTGTGGTACCTCTGGACCTCAGGTGTAGGGGGTGTGGTACCCCTGGTCCCCAGGTGTAGGGGTGTGGTATCTCTGGACCCCAGGTGTAGGGGGTGTGGTACCCCTGGACCCCAGGTGTAGGGGGTGTGGTACCCCTGGACCCCAGGTGTAGGGGGTGTGGTACCTCTGGACCCCAGGTGTAGGGGGTGTGGTACCTCTGGACCCCAGGTGTTGGGGGTGAGGTACCTCTGGACCCCAGGTGTAGGGGGTATGGTACCCCTGGACCCCAGGTGTAGGGGGTGTGGTACCCCTGGATCCCAGGTGTAGGGGGTGTGGTACCCCTGGACCCCAGGTGTAGGGGGTGTGGTACCCCGGGACCCCAGGTGTAGGGGGTGTGGTACCCCTGGACCCCAGGTGTAGGGGGTGTGGTACCCCTGGACCCCAGGTATAAGGGGTGTGGTACCCCTGGACCCCAAGTGTAGGGGGTGTGGTACCCCTGGACCCCAGGTGTAGGGGGTGTGGTACCCCTGGACCCCAGGTGTAGGGGGTGTGGTACCTCTGGACCCCAGGTGTAGGGGGTGTGGTACCTCTGGACCCAAGGTGTAGGGGATGTGGTACCCCTGGACCCCAGGTGTAGGGGGTGTGGTACCCCTGGACCCCAGGTGTAGGGGGTGTGGTACCCCTGGACTCCAGGTGTAGGGGGTGTGGTACCCCTGGACCCCAGGTGTAGGGGGTGTGGTACCTCTGGACCCCAGGTGTAGGGGGTATGGTACCTCTGGACCCCAGGTGTAGGGGGTGTGATACCTCTGGACCCCAGGTGTGGGGGGTGTGGTACCTCTGGACCCCAGGTGTAGGGGGTGTGGTACCTTGGACCCCAGGAGTAGGGGTGTAGTACCCCTGGACCCCAGGTGTAGGGGGTGTGGTACCCCTGGACCCCAGGTGTAGGGGGTGTGGTACCCCAGGTGTAGGGGGTGTGGTACCCCTGGACCCCAGGTGTAGGGGGTGTGGTACCCCTGGACCCCAGGTGTAGGGGGTGTGGTACCCCTGGACCCCAGGTGTAGGGGGTGTGGTACCCCTGGACCCCAGGTGTAGGAGGTGTGGTACCCCTGGACCCCAGGTGTAGGGGGTGTGGTACCCCTGGACCCCAGGTGTAGGGGGTGTGGTACCTCTGGACCCCAGGTGTAGGGGGTGTGGTACCCGTGGACCCCAGGTGTAGGGGGTGTGGTACCCCTGGACCCCAGGTGTAGGGGGTGTGGTACCTCTGGACCCCAGGTGTAGGGGGTGTGGTACCTCTGGACCCCAGGTGTAGGGGATGTGGTACCCCTGGACCCCAGGTGTAGGGGGTGTGGTACCCCTGGACCCCAGGTGTAGGGGGTGTGGTACCCCTGGACCCCAGGTGTAGGGGGTGTGGTAACCCTGGACCCCAGGTGTAAGGGGTGTGGTACCCCTGGACCCCAGGTGTAGGGTGTGTGGTACCCCTGGACCCCAGGTGTAGGGGGTGTGGTACCCCTGGACCCCAGGTGTAGGGGGTGTGGTACCTCTGGACCTCAGGTGTAGGGGGTGTGGTACCCCTGGACTCCAGGTGTAGGGGGTGTGGTACCTCTGGACCTCAGGTGTAGGGGGTGTGGTACCCCTGGACCCCAGGTGTAGGGTGTGTGGTACCCCTGGACCCCAGGTGTAGGGTGTGTGGTACATCTGGACCCCAGGTGTAGGGTGTGTGGTACCCCTGGACCCCAGGTGTAGGGGGTGTGGTACCTCTGGACCTCAGGTGTAGGGGGTGTGGTACCCCTGGTCCCCAGGTGTAGGGGTGTGGTATCTCTGGACCCCAGGTGTGGGGGGTGTGGTACCCCTGGACCCCAGGTGTAGGGGGTGTGGTACCCCTGGACCCCAGGTGTAGGGGGTGTGGTACCTCTGGACCCCAGGTGTAGGGGGTGTGGTACCTCTGGACCCCAGGTGTTGGGGGTGAGGTACCTCTGGACCCCAGGTGTAGGGGGTTTGGTACCCCTGGACCCCAGGTGTAGGGGGTGTGGTACCCCTGGACCCCAGGTGTAGGGGGTGTGGTACCCCTGGACCCCAGGTGTAGGGGGTGTGGTACCCCGGGACCCCAGGTGTAGGGGGTGTGGTACCCCTGGACCCCAGGTGTAGGGGGTGTGGTACCCCCGGACCCCAGGTGTAGGGGGTGTGGTACCCCGGGACCCCAGGTGTAGGGGGTGTGGTACCCCTGGACCCCAGGTGTAGGGGGTGTGGTACCCCTGGACCCCAGGTGTAGGGGGTGTGGTACCCCAGGTGTAGGGGGTGTGGTACCCCTGGACCCCAGGTGTAGGGGGTGTGGTACCCCTGGACCCCAGGTGTAGGGGGTGTGGTACCCCTGGACCCCAGGTGTAGGGGGTGTGGTACCCCTGGACCCCAGGTGTAGGGGGTGTGGTACCCCTGGACCCCAGGTGTAGGGGGTGTGGTACCCCTGGACCCCAGGTGAAGGAGGTGTGGTACCCCTGGACCCCAGGTGTAGGGGGTGTGGTACCCCTGGACCCCAGGTGTAGGGGGTGTGGTACCTCTGGACCCCAGGTGTAGGGGGTGTGGTACCCGTGGACCCCAGGTGTAGGGGGTGTGGTACCCCTGGACCCCAGGTGTAGGGGGTGTGGTACCTCTGGACCCCAGGTGTAGGGGGTGTGGTACCTCTGGACCCCAGGTGTAGGGCATGTGGTACCCCTGGACCCCAGGTGTAGGGGGTGTGGTACCCCTGGACCCCAGGTGTAGGGGGTGTGGTACCCCTGGACCCCAGGTGTAGGGGGTGTGGTAACCCTGGACCCCAGGTGTAAGGGGTGTGGTACCCCTGGACCCCAGGTGTAGGGTGTGTGGTACCCCTGGACCCCAGGTGTAAGGGGTGTGGTACCCCTGGACCCCAGGTGTAGGGGGTGTGGTACCTCTGGACCTCAGGTGTAGGGGGTGTGGTACCCCTGGACCCCAGGTGTAGGGGGTGTGGTACCTCTGGACCTCAGGTGTAGGGGGTGTGGTACCCCTGGACCCCAGGTGTAGGGTGTGTGGTACCCCTGGACCCCAGGTGTAGGGAGTGTGGTACATCTGGACCCCAGGTGTAGGGTGTGTGGTACCCCTGGACCCCAGGTGTAGGGGGTGTGGTACCTCTGGACCTCAGGTGTAGGGGGTGTGGTACCCCTGGACCCCAGGTGTAGGGGGTGTGGTACCCCTGGACCCCAGGTGTAGGGGGTGTGGTACCCCTGGACCCCAGGTGTAGGGTGTGTGGTACCTCTGGGCCCCAGGTGTAGGGGGTGTGGTACCCCTGGACCCAAGGTGTAGGGGGTGTGGTACCCCTGGACCCCAGGTGTAGGGGGTGTGGTACCTCTGGACCCCAGGTGTAGGGTGTGTGGTACCCCTGGACCCCATGTGTAGGGTGTGTGGTACCCCTGGACCCCAGGTGTAGGGGGTGTGGTACCCCTGGACCCCAGGTGTAGGGGGTGTGGTACCTCTGGACCCCAGGTGTAGGGGGTGTGGTACCTCTGGACCCCAGGTGTAGGGGGTGTGGTACCTCTGGACCCCAGGTGTAGGGGTGTAGTACCCCTGGACCCCAGGTGTAGGGGTGTAGTACCCCTGGACCCCAGGTGTAGGGTGTGTGGTACCCCGGGACCCTAGATGTAGGGGGGGTATGGTACCTCTGGACCCCAGGTGTGGGGGGTGTGGTACCTCTGGACCCCAGGTGTAGGGGGTGTGATACCCCGGGACCCCAGATGTAGGGGGGGTATGGTACCTCTGGACCCCAGGTGTAGGGGGTGTGGTACCCCTGGACCCCAGGTGTAGGGGTGTGGTACCGCTGGACCCCAGGTGTAGGGGGTGTGGTTCCACTGGACCCCAGGTGTAAGGGGTGTGGTACCCCTGGACCCCAGGTGTAGGGGATGTGGTACCCCTGGACCCCAGGTGTAGGGGGTGTGGTACCTCTGGACCCCAGGTGTAGGGGGTGTGGTACCCCTGGACCCCAGGTGTAGGGGGTGTGGTACCCCTGGACCCCAGGTGTAGGGGGTGTGGTACCTCTAGACCCCAGGTGTAGGGGCTGTGGTACCTCTGGACCCCAGGTGTAGGGGATGTGGTACCCCTGGACCCCAGGTGTAGGGGATGTGGTACCCCTGGACCCCAGGTGTAGGGGGTGTGGTACCCCTGGACCCCAGGTGTAGGGGATGTGGTACCCCTGGACCCCAGGTGTAGGGGGTGTGGTACCCCTGGACCCCAGGTGTAGGGGGTGTGGTACCTCTGGACCCCAGATGTAGGGGGGTATGGTACCTCTGGACCCCAGGTGTGGGGGGTGTGGTACATCTGGACCCCAGGTGTAGGGGGTGTGGTACCTCTGGACCCCAGGAGTAGGGGTGTAGTACCCCTGGACCCCAGGTGTAGGGGGTGTGGTACCCCTGGACCCCAGGTGTAGGG
Organism: Procambarus clarkii; assembly: GCF_040958095.1. Classification (NCBI taxonomy): domain Eukaryota; kingdom Metazoa; phylum Arthropoda; class Malacostraca; order Decapoda; family Cambaridae; genus Procambarus; species Procambarus clarkii. The sequence goes on from NW_027189250.1 coordinate 13,697, forward strand.
GGTGTGGTACCTCTGGACCTCAGGTGTAGGGGGTGTGGTACCCCTGGACTTCAGGTGTAGGGGGTGTGGTACCTCTGGACCTCAGGTGTAGGGGGTGTGGTACCCCTGGACCCCAGGTGTAGGGTGTGTGGTACCCCTGGACCCCAGGTGTAGGGTGTGTGGTACATCTGGACCCCAGGTGTAGGGTGTGTGGTACCCCTGGACCCCAGGTGTAGGGGGTGTGGTACCTCTGGACCTCAGGTGTAGGGGGTGTGGTACCCCTGGTCCCCAGGTGTAGGGGTGTGGTATCTCTGGACCCCAGGTGTGGGGGGTGTGGTACCCCTGGACCCCAGGTGTAGGGGGTGTGGTACCCCTGGACCCCAGGTGTAGGGGGTGTGGTACCTCTGGACCCCAGGTGTAGGGGGTGTGGTACCTCTGGACCCCAGGTGTTGGGGGTGAGGTACCTCTGGACCCCAGGTGTAGGGGGTTTGGTACCCCTGGACCCCAGGTGTAGGGGGTGTGGTACCCCTGGACCCCAGGTGTAGGGGGTGTGGTACCCCTGGACCCCAGGTGTAGGGGGTGTGGTACCCCGGGACCCCAGGTGTAGGGGGTGTGGTACCCCTGGACCCCAGGTGTAGGGGGTGTGGTACCCCCGGACCCCAGGTGTAGGGGGTGTGGTACCCCGGGACCCCAGGTGTAGGGGGTGTGGTACCCCTGGACCCCAGGTGTAGGGGGTGTGGTACCCCTGGACCCCAGGTATAAGGGGTGTGGTACCCCTGGACCCCAAGTGTAGGGGGTGTGGTACCCCTGGACCCCAGGTGTAGGGGGTGTGGTACCTCTGGACCCCAGGAGTAGGGGTGTAGTACCCCTGGACCCCAGGTGTAGGGGGTGTGGTACCCCTGGACCCCAGGTGTAGGGGGTGTGGTACCCCAGGTGTAGGGGGTGTGGTACCCCTGGACCCCAGGTGTAGGGGGTGTGGTACCCCTGGACCCCAGGTGTAGGGGGTGTGGTACCCCTGGACCCCAGGTGTAGGGGGTGTGGTACCCCTGGACCCCAGGTGTAGGGGGTGTGGTACCCCTGGACCCCAGGTGTAGGGGGTGTGGTACCCCTGGACCCCAGGTGAAGGAGGTGTGGTACCCCTGGACCCCAGGTGTAGGGGGTGTGGTACCCCTGGACCCCAGGTGTAGGGGGTGTGGTACCTCTGGACCCCAGGTGTAGGGGGTGTGGTACCCGTGGACCCCAGGTGTAGGGGGTGTGGTACCCCTGGACCCCAGGTGTAGGGGGTGTGGTACCTCTGGACCCCAGGTGTAGGGGGTGTGGTACCTCTGGACCCCAGGTGTAGGGGATGTGGTACCCCTGGACCCCAGGTGTAGGGGGTGTGGTACCCCTGGACCCCAGGTGTAGGGGGTGTGGTACCCCTGGACCCCAGGTGTAGGGGGTGTGGTAACCCTGGACCCCAGGTGTAAGGGGTGTGGTACCCCTGGACCCCAGGTGTAGGGTGTGTGGTACCCCTGGACCCCAGGTGTAAGGGGTGTGGTACCCCTGGACCCCAGGTGTAGGGGGTGTGGTACCTCTGGACCTCAGGTGTAGGGGGTGTGGTACCCCTGGACCCCAGGTGTAGGGGGTGTGGTACCTCTGGACCTCAGGTGTAGGGGGTGTGGTACCCCTGGACCCCAGGTGTAGGGTGTGTGGTACCCCTGGACCCCAGGTGTAGGGAGTGTGGTACATCTGGACCCCAGGTGTAGGGTGTGTGGTACCCCTGGACCCCAGGTGTAGGGGGTGTGGTACCTCTGGACCTCAGGTGTAGGGGTGTGGTACCCCTGGACCCCAGGTGTAGGGGGTGTGGTACCCCTGGACCCCAGGTGTAGGGGGTGTGGTACCCCAGGTGTAGGGGGTGTGGTACCCCTGGACCCCAGGTGTAGGGGGTGTGGTACCCCAGGTGTAGGGGGTGTGGTACCCCTGGACCCCAGGTGTAGGGGGTGTGGTACCCCTGGACCCCAGGTGTAGGGGGTGTGGTACCCCTGGACCCCAGGTGTAGGGGGTGTGGTAACCCTGGACCCCAGGTGTAAGGGGTGTGGTACCCCTGGACCCCAGGTGTAGGGTGTGTGGTACCCCTGGACCCCAGGTGTAGGGGGTGTGGTACCCCTGGACCCCAGGTGTAGGGGGTGTGGTACCTCTGGACCTCAGGTGTAGGGGGTGTGGTACCCCTGGACTCCAGGTGTAGGGGGTGTGGTACCTCTGGACCTCAGGTGTAGGGGGTGTGGTACCCCTGGACCCCAGGTGTAGGGTGTGTGGTACCCCTGGACCCCAGGTGTAGGGTGTGTGGTACATCTGGACCCCAGGTGTAGGGTGTGTGGTACCCCTGGACCCCAGGTGTAGGGGGTGTGGTACCTCTGGACCTCAGGTGTAGGGGGTGTGGTACCCCTGGTCCCCAGGTGTAGGGGTGTGGTATCTCTGGACCCCAGGTGTGGGGGGTGTGGTACCCCTGGACCCCAGGTGTAGGGGGTGTGGTACCCCTGGACCCCAGGTGTAGGGGGTGTGGTACCTCTGGACCCCAGGTGTAGGGGGTGTGGTACCTCTGGACCCCAGGTGTTGGGGGTGAGGTACCTCTGGACCCCAGGTGTAGGGGGTTTGGTACCCCTGGACCCCAGGTGTAGGGGGTGTGGTACCCCTGGACCCCAGGTGTAGGGGGTGTGGTACCCCTGGACCCCAGGTGTAGGGGGTGTGGTACCCCGGGACCCCAGGTGTAGGGGGTGTGGTACCCCTGGACCCCAGGTGTAGGGGGTGTGGTACCCCCGGACCCCAGGTGTAGGGGGTGTGGTACCCCGGGACCCCAGGTGTAGGGGGTGTGGTACCCCTGGACCCCAGGTGTAGGGGGTGTGGTACCCCTGGACCCCAGGTATAAGGGGTGTGGTACCCCTGGACCCCAAGTGTAGGGGGTGTGGTACCCCTGGACCCCAGGTGTAGGGGGTGTGGTACCTCTGGACCCCAGGAGTAGGGGTGTAGTACCCCTCTACCCCAGGTGTAGGGGGTGTGGTACCCCTGGACCCCAGGTGTAGGGGGTGTGGTACCCCAGGTGTAGGGGGTGTGGTACCCCTGGACCCCAGGTGTAGGGGGTGTGGTACCCCTGGACCCCAGGTGTAGGGGGTGTGGTACCCCTGGACCCCAGGTGTAGGGGGTGTGGTACCCCTGGACCCCAGGTGTAGGGGGTGTGGTACCCCTGGACCCCAGGTGTAGGGGGTGTGGTACCCCTGGACCCCAGGTGAAGGAGGTGTGGTACCCCTGGACCCCAGGTGTAGGGGGTGTGGTACCCCTGGACCCCAGGTGTAGGGGGTGTGGTACCTCTGGACCCCAGGTGTAGGGGGTGTGGTACCCGTGGACCCCAGGTGTAGGGGGTGTGGTACCCCTGGACCCCAGGTGTAGGGGGTGTGGTACCTCTGGACCCCAGGTGTAGGGGGTGTGGTACCTCTGGACCCCAGGTGTAGGGGATGTGGTACCCCTGGACCCCAGGTGTAGGGGGTGTGGTACCCCTGGACCCCAGGTGTAGGGGGTGTGGTACCCCTGGACCCCAGGTGTAGGGGGTGTGGTAACCCTGGACCCCAGGTGTAAGGGGTGTGGTACCCCTGGACCCCAGGTGTAGGGTGTGTGGTACCCCTGGACCCCAGGTGTAAGGGGTGTGGTACCCCTGGACCCCAGGTGTAGGGGGTGTGGTACCTCTGGACCTCAGGTGTAGGGGGTGTGGTACCCCTGGACCCCAGGTGTAGGGGGTGTGGTACCTCTGGACCTCAGGTGTAGGGGGTGTGGTACCCCTGGACCCCAGGTGTAGGGTGTGTGGTACCCCTGGACCCCAGGTGTAGGGAGTGTGGTACATCTGGACCCCAGGTGTAGGGTGTGTGGTACCCCTGGACCCCAGGTGTAGAGGGTGTGGTACCTCTGGACCTCAGGTGTAGGGGGTGTGGTACCCCTGGACCCCAGGTGTAGGGGGTGTGGTACCCCTGGACCCCAGGTGTAGGGGGTGTGGTACCCCTGGACCCCAGGTGTAGGGTGTGTGGTACCTCTGGACCCCAGGTGTAGGGGGTGTGGTACCCCTGGACCCAAGGTGTAGGGGGTGTGGTACCCCTGGACCCCAGGTGTAGGGGGTGTGGTACCTCTGGACCCCAGGTGTAGGGTGTGTGGTACCCCTGGACCCCATGTGTAGGGTGTGTGGTACCCCTGGACCCCAGGTGTAGGGGGTGTGGTACCCCTGGACCCCAGGTGTAAGGGGTGTGGTACCTCTGGACCCCAGGTGTAGGGGGTGTGGTACCTCTGGACCCCAGGTGTAGGGGGTGTGGTACCTCTGGACCCCAGGTGTAGGGGTGTAGTACCCCTGGACCCCAGGTGTAGGGGTGTAGTACCCCTGGACCCCAGGTGTAGGGTGTGTGGTACCCCGGGACCCTAGATGTAGGGGGGGTATGGTACCTCTGGACCCCAGGTGTGGGGGGTGTGGTACCTCTGGACCCCAGGTGTAGGGGGTGTGATACCCCGGGACCCCAGATGTAGGGGGGGTATGGTACCTCTGGACCCCAGGTGTAGGGGGTGTGGTACCCCTGGACCCCAGGTGTAGGGGTGTGGTACCGCTGGACCCCAGGTGTAGGGGGTGTGGTTCCACTGGACCCCAGGTGTAAGGGGTGTGGTACCCCTGGACCCCAGGTGTAGGGGATGTGGTACCCCTGGACCCCAGGTGTAGGGGGTGTGGTACCTCTGGACCCCAGGTGTAGGGGGTGTGGTACCCCTGGACCCCAGGTGTAGGGGGTGTGGTACCCCTGGACCCCAGGTGTAGGGGGTGTGGTACCTCTAGACCCCAGGTGTAGGGGCTGTGGTACCTCTGGACCCCAGGTGTAGGGGATGTGGTACCCCTGGACCCCAGGTGTAGGGGATGTGGTACCCCTGGACCCCAGGTGTAGGGGGTGTGGTACCCCTGGACCCCAGGTGTAGGGGATGTGGTACCCCTGGACCCCAGGTGTAGGGGGTGTGGTACCCCTGGACCCCAGGTGTAGGGGGTGTGGTACCTCTGGACCCCAGATGTAGGGGGGTATGGTACCTCTGGACCCCAGGTGTGGGGGGTGTGGTACCTCTGGACCCCAGGTGTAGGGGGTGTGGTACCTCTGGACCCCAGGAGTAGGGGTGTAGTACCCCTGGACCCCAGGTGTAGGGGGTGTGGTACCCCTGGACCCCAGGTGCAGGGGGTGTGGTACCTCTGGACCTCAGGTGTAGGGGGTGTGGTACCCCTGGACTCCAGGTGTAGGGGGTGTGGTACCTCTGGACCTCAGGTGTAGGGGGTGTGGTACCCCTGGACCCCAGGTGTAGGGTGTGTGGTACCCCTGGACCCCAGGTGTAGGGTGTGTGGTACATCTGGACCCCAGGTGTAGGGTGTGTGGTACCCCTGGACCCCAGGTGTAGGGGGTGTGGTACCTCTGGACCTCAGGTGTAGGGGGTGTGGTACCCCTGGTCCCCAGGTGTAGGGGTGTGGTATCTCTGGACCCCAGGTGTGGGGGGTGTGGTACCCCTGGACCCCAGGTGTAGGGGGTGTGGTACCCCTGGACCCCAGGTGTAGGGGGTGTGGTACCTCTGGACCCCAGGTGTAGGGGGTGTGGTACCTCTGGACCCCAGGTGTTGGGGGTGAGGTACCTCTGGACCCCAGGTGTAGGGGGTGTGGTACCCCGGGACCCCAGGTGTAGGGGGTGTGGTACCCCTGGACCCCAGGTGTAGGGGGTGTGGTACCCCCGGACCCCAGGTGTAGGGGGTGTGGTACCCCGGGACCCCAGGTGTAGGGGGTGTGGTACCCCTGGACCCCAGGTGTAGGGGGTGTGGTACCCCTGGACCCCAGGTATAAGGGGTGTGGTACCCCTGGACCCCAAGTGTAGGGGGTGTGGTACCCCTGGACCCCAGGTGTAGGGGGTGTGGTACCTCTGGACCCCAGGAGTAGGGGTGTAGTACCCCTGGACCCCAGGTGTAGGGGGTATGGTACCCCTGGACCCCAGGTGTAGGGGGTGTGGTACCCCAGGTGTAGGGGGTGTGGTACCCCTGGACCCCAGGTGTAGGGGGTGTGGTACCCCTGGACCCCAGGTGTAGGGGGTGTGGTACCCCTGGACCCCAGGTGTAGGGGGTGTGGTACCCCTGGACCCCAGGTGTAGGGGGTGTGGTACCCCTGGACCCCAGGTGTAGGGGGTGTGGTACCCCTGGACCCCAGGTGAAGGAGGTGTGGTACCCCTGGACCCCAGGTGTAGGGGGTGTGCAACCCGTTCTCACACAAGACAGTACATATATGACTAGTGCTTAAAGTCAATATGTGGAATGTGATTTAGTACATATGTGATATATTCCCAGTTAACTTTTTTACCAAGGCTCAAACTCTTCCTCACGTACCAATTTACGTCTCACAGTACTCGTCCATCAACGTAGATAGCTGAATAGTCGTGATTGGTTCAATTATAACGAAAATTGTAGTTTTCAGGTCCCACATGGGTTGTGAAATTCACCTACTATTGTCCATGCTCTTATAATATTACAGATCAGCTACATCCTATTGAAGGCTCGTAGTTTTGTTTTGAGAAATATTAGTTGTTCTTAGTAAATTATAATAAGCACAATAAATTATTACATAGAATAAGTGCTTCACCAATCAATATTATATACTATAGTTTGTGCTTTAGAAATCTTTAAAGAATGTTTTGTAGGAACGCTAACAGAAAACGATGTTATGTTGGAATGTATATAGGGTAAACTACTGCAAACAGGATGGTATGGTGTGGATTATTGGAAACTATAGGATTAGTATAGGGTCCACTACCACCTGTTAGGTGGGTAAGGGGTCCAATAACACCCGCAGGATGAGTATGGGGGTCACATCCACCCACAGGAATGGTATGGGGATCACTTCCACCCACAGGAAGGGTATGGGATCCAATACCATCCACTGGATGTGTATTGCGTCCACTACCACCGACAGGATGGGTATGGGCTCACAACCACCCACAGGATAGGTATGGGGTCCAATACCACCCACAGGATGAGTATGGGGTCCACTATAACCCACAGGATGGGTATGGGGCTCCAACCACCCACAGAATAAGTATGGGGTACAATAACACCCACTGGATATGTATGGCATCCATTGCCCCCACAGGATGACTATAGGGTACAGTATCGCCCACAGGATTAGTATATAGGGTTCACTGCCGCCCACAGAGTCGGTATGGAGTCCACCGCCACCCACAGGGTCGGTATGGGGTCCACTACCGCCCACTGGGTCGCTATGAAGTCAACTACCGTCCACAGGGTCGGTAGGGGTCCACTACCGCCCACAGGGTCGGCAGGGGGTCCACTGCCACCCACTGGGTCGGTAGGGGGTCCACTGCCGCCCACAGGATCGATAGGGGGTCCACTGCCGCCCACAGGGTCGATATGGGGGGGTCCACTACCGCCCACAGGATCGATAGGGGGTCCACTGCCGCCCACAGGGTCGGTAGGGGGTCCACTGCCGCCCACACGTTCGGTAGGGGTCCACTGCCGCCCACAGGGTCGGTAGGGGGTCCACTGCCGCCCACAGGATCGATAGGGGGTCCACTGCCGCCCACAGGGTCGATAGGGGGTCCCTTACCGCCCACAGGGTCTCTATGAAGTCAACTACCGCCCATAGTGTTTGTATAGTGTCCACTATCGCCCATAGTGTTATTATGGGGTCCACTACCCCTCATAGGGTCGGTATGGGGGTCCATTACTACCCACAGGGTGTGTCTGGGGTCTATTTTGGCAATACTGCTTTTCCAATCTCATTTGTTGTTCAATGTAAAATATTTGTTGCTCGACTTGCAACAATTTATATATATATATATATATAGTATAGTGCCTTTGCAATAATGTACCAATGTGTGTATTTTCATAACTCGTTTTAAATTGTTGAAAAATAAATAACTACATTGTGAATGCAAGTCAATGTTTACATGCTAAATCAGAGTTGCCAGATTCCGCTTAAAATAGCAAATTGTGCTTATTTTCAAAGCTTGAGAATTTAGCTTTAAAGTAGTTAAAAAACTACGAATTTCGCAATTTGCTATGTACTTTAGTGTACTATTTTAAAATAAGGTTGGTTTTTAAGCTGCAAGTCATATGAATCTCAAAAAAAGTATATTATTAACAATCTTATCTCCATAGTTCACTAGTTTCTGTAAATCAGATCTGGTAACTGTAGGCCAAGTACTGGTAGACTCAAGACACAATGTGTGTTGAAGCTATTCTCTTTGAAGAAGTCATCTCGACAGGATCTTCCAGCTCCAGCTATAAAACTTCGCCAAACATGGATCTACCTAGTACATCAAATGGTAAGAAATTACTAAACTGTAGTAAACTGAATCTGACACTGTCATATATATATATATATATATATATGTATGTGTGTATGTATGTATGTATGTATGTATGTATGTATATATATATATATATATATATATATGTTGTACCTAGTAGCCAGAACGTCGTACTCGGCTTACTATGCAAGGCCCGATTTGCATAATAAGCCAAGTTTTCCTGACAGTATATTTTCTCTAATTTGTTTTCTGATGAAATGATAAAGCTACCCATTTCATTATGTATGAGGTCAATTTTTTTTATTGGAGTTAAAATTAACGTAGATATATGGCCGAACCTAACCAACCCTACCTAACCTAACCTAACCTATATTTATAGGTTAGGTTAGGTTAGGTAGCCGAAAAAGTTAGGTTAGGTTAGCTTAGGTAGGTTAGGTAGTCGAAAAACAATTAATTCATAAAAACTTGGCTTATTAGGCAAATCGGGCCTTGCATAGTAGGCTGAGAAGTGCGTTCGGGCTACTAGGTACGACATATATATATATATATATATATATATATATATATATATATATATATATATATATATATATATATATATATATATGAGGGGTACCACCTCTGGTGCAAGTGTAGGGACCCATAGCCTCGGAGAAGAAAATAAAGAGTACTCAGAGAAGACCTTGTGGATCCTCACTGAACACTTTCATATTTTCTTCTCCTACCACCCTTATTCTTTTGGTATGTGTGTATATTTATCTAACTTTATTTGAAAACGTCATTACACAAAAAAAGTTACAATATTGATTATATATATATATATATATATATATATATATATATATATATATATATATATATATATATATATATATATATATATATATATATATGTCGTACCTAGTAGCCAGAACGCACTTCTCAGCCTACTATGCAAGGCCCGATTTGCCTAATGAGCCAAGTTTTCCTGAATTAATATATTTTCTCTAATTTTTTTCTTATGAAATGATAAAGCTACCCACTTCATTATGTATGAGGTCATTTTTTTTTTATTGGAGTTAAAATTAACGTAGATATATGACAGAACCTAACCAACCCTACCTAACCTAACCTAGCCTATCTTTATAGGTTAGGTTAGGTTAGGTAGCCGAAAAAGTTAGGTTAGGTTAGGTTAGGTAGGTTAGGTCGTCGAAAAACAATTAGTTCATGAAAACTTGGCGTATTAGGCAAATCGGGCCTTGCATAGTAGGCTGAGAAGTGCGTTCTGGCTATTAGGTACGACATATATATATATATATATATATATATATATATATATATATATATATATATATATATATATATATATATATATATATATATATATATATATATATATATATAATTTTTTTTTCTTCCAATAATATAGTATTCGCTTGAAATTAACAGCCTGGTCAATCAGGCTGTTGGATTCAACTCCTCTCAGTTTTGTTATACGAGTTACAGCATGGTTAATCACATCCAAAATTAAAGTTATTTCCAGATGCAGTCCTAAAATTTTTAACATTGCTCTCACTAGTGTTAATGTAGATTATTTCATAATTTAAATAATATATTTAATTACTGTAGTACATTTTAACAACAATTTAACTTATAATTTTTGCAGCATAGGTCATTTGAATATAAGTATTTTATTAGAAACTATTTCCTTCAGGTCTTCAGGGAAAATTCTTGAGGAGATGCACAAACTGCAAACAATGTGTGCATGTCCGAAGCAATGTTTGCAAGTTCTGCCAGTGTGACTTCCGAAACAGTAGAGAATTAATGAAGAAAGAAGAGGAAGCCCGTTTTCTACTTAAAGGCAAGAAGGCTTTAGAACGAAATACAGCAAGCCGGGTTCTACGAAGGATTGAAAATCAGGTATTGAAGTTTGTCTACATCTGTTGTATTCATTTGTATTCTTCTTATGCTGAACTTGCTTGATAAGGTATAGAATCAACATGAATAATGCTGTACAGTACTTACATACTATTTGTTTATTTCTGTTTGTTATTTCTATTTGTTTCTATTTGTTTATTTATTTTATTAATGAAAAAAACATTAATTCATGAAAACTTGGCTTATTATGCAAATTGGGCCATGCATAGTTGGCTGAGAAGTGCGTTCTGGCTATTAGGTACGACATATATATATATATATATATATATATATATATATATATATATGTATATATATATATATATATATATATATATATATATATATATATATATATATATATATATATATAATTTCAATTCAATCATCTCTGTCGTTGATGTATATGGCAAAAAGTGTGTGGCCCAATACAGCACTATGTCTTAACGTAATGGGTCCAAGGGCCCATAAGGTCTCGACAGCATTAAGGGCCCTTTAGCAAACCAGTGTGCTGGTGCCCCTATGACACCCATGACGTCTTTGTATCATTTCAAGTTTGTACATGTACTTCTTAAGATATGGGCACCATACAACTGCTGCATATTCTAGCTTTTGTCTAAAAAAATCATGAACAATTTATTTATTATTTATCCATGAATGCCAGAACTAAACCCTGTGGTACTCCACTCGTGACATTTCTCCAGTCCAATACATTGCCTCTGATTACTGCCCTCATTTTTCTATCAGTTTGAAATTTTTTAATCCATGTTAGAAGCTTACCTGTCACCCCTCCAATATGTTCCAGTTTCCAGAACAAACTCTTATGTGGAATTCTATTGAATGCCTCTTTTAGGTCCAGATAGATGCAGTCAACCCAACCATATCTTTCCTGTAAAATTTCTGCGGCTCGATCATAGTAACTGATTAAATTTGTTACACAGGATCTTCCATTTCAAAATTTTTTATTTTTTATTTTTATTTTTTATTCCAGCACGCACAAGGAAGCTTGATGCAGATAAACTTACATTAGGATCAGAAGGTGATAGCGATAATGCCCTGGAAAAAAATCCTGACGAGCTACAAGTGCAGCAGGTGCATAAAGTCCAAAAAGTACCGCAGGTGCAAGAAATTCAACAATTACAAAAAGTTCCGCAGGTGGAACATTTACAAAAAGTTCCGCCGGTGCAACAAGGGCTACCATTAGCAATCCTTCAGAAACAGCAAGAAGTACAAGTAGTAAAATTTGAACCACAGGGAACTACACCAGGAAAACAGTGTAGTAACAACGGAATGGGAATTTTAAAATACCTGAGGAAACAGGTAAAAAAGGACAAACAATAGAAATGGTTCCTTACACATTATTTGGTAGTTTATAGGTATTTTACTTATAATACTTTATATTATGTCTACAGTTTATAATTTAGTTTACAGTTAATTTACTTTTCAACTTCCATATCTTACATGAAGGATTTTTACTGTTTTTCATTTTTAAAACCTTATTAGTATCATTTATAGTTTAGTGTCAATTCACTTATAATACAATATATGGAATAATTTACTAAATTCATTTAACTATAATAAATTTAAATAAACATTTTTACCCCAGGATGAGTTTCAGTCACCCTACCCAAAAAATTAATGTTTCTTTATTACTAATCTTGTGAGAGGTAGCTTATTGTGCAGCCCATACTCATTCTGTGAGTGTTAGTTTATTGTGCACCCCATAGTCATCATGTCACCCAAGCCTGCTGCAGCTGCACCTGAGGGGTGGTGTAGGGAACCATTAGTGTACTATTATGATTTGAGAGAGAGAATGCTCTGTGGACAGAGCATCAATATGGCTTAAGGCATTGAGCTTTGCCTCAAGATGAAGCTTGGGCTGATCTCTGATTTGCTTCTTGGGAGTCTTCATTTACGTGCACCCCATACTCAACCACTTTGTAGTAATTAATTGTGCAACCCATACTCATCCTGTTACCAGTAGTTTGTGCAACCCATACTTATCCTGTGATCCCTATCCCTCTACTTCAAGTCCCTCAAGGGGCGCACGAATTCAGTTTGGCATACTGCATCCTGCCTTCCCTTCCCTAGCTACTGACCCATCACAATATTTTATTTTATTTTATTTATATATATACAAGTAGGTACATTGGGGTTGTGAGAATACATTGAATAGTACAGTATTTACAATCTTGTAAAGCCACTAGTATGCGCAGCGTTTCAGGCAGGTCCTTAATCTAACAGATAATTTTAAGTAGGTAATTTCTATCAGAATTGATAAATGATAATAAATACATTGTTTACATACATACATTACAAATACATACATATAAGCTCAAAAGCTTCATTGAAGGTTGTAACAGAACCCATGAGCACCACACCAGAAAAAAATACAGTTTTGATATTCCAAGAATACGACTTAATCAAACTAGAAATGCTCTACAAATCAAGGGACCCAGAATGTGGAATGATCTTCCCAACCATGTTAAAGACTGTACCTCTCTCAACCAGTTTAAGATAAAAACTAAACACTACCTAATAAATTCACTAACCTACCTTACCCCTCTATTGTCAACCCATGTCTGTTATTTTTTTTTTTTTTTTAATCAACACTGTTTGTCAACCTATTGTATTTGTGCTGCTTTTTCAGTCATGTTCCCTCTTTTTTTTATCTTTATTTGTATTTGTTCTCAACACATTTTATTCTTTATGCTCAATTAGTATTAAGTTCTAGATATTAATGTTTTTCCTGCCCGAAACGCGTTGCGTAATAGTGGCTTTAGGCATTGTATGTACTAGCTCTATCTATATATCGATCCATTAATGTAACATTACTTGTATGTATGTACCTTACCTGAATAAACATATTTATTTATTTATTTATTTATTTATTTATTTATACAAGTTTAACTCTGGGGATATCAAAGAGATATTTATTTCTGGTGTGGTGATAATGGGTCCTATTACATCTGTCCAGGAAGAGTTTCAGAGCAGGATTTGCATTTAAGAACAGGGTTTTGTAAATGTAGTTGACACAAGAGAATTTATGGAGTGAGATTATGTTTAGCATGTTTAGGGAGTTAAACAAGGGGGCTGTGTGTTGTCTGAAAGCAGAATTTGATATTATTCTGATAGCAGATTTTTGCTGGGTGATGATGGACTTGAGGTGGTTTGCAGTGGTTTGCAGTGGTTGAACCCCATGCACAGATACCATAGTTGAGATAGGGATAGATTAGTGTATAATATAGAGAGATGAGAGCAGGGTTAGGTACATAATATCTGATTTTGGAGAGTATACCAACTGTTTTAGAGACTTTCTTAGTTATGTATTGTATGTGGGTACTGAAGTTGAGTCTCTTGTCTAAGAATAGACCAAGAAACTTTCCATCATTGTTATTGCTAATGTTTACATTGTCATCTGAAGCTGAATTGCATTTGTAGATTTGCTTCCAAATAAGATGTAGTAGGTCTTTTCTATGTTAAGTGTTAGTTTGTTGGTTGACATCCATAAGTGGACTTTTTTTAGTTCATTATTAACAACATTACAGTATTTAGTGTATGTGGGTTGGGGTTGGAGTAGATGAGTGTAGTATCATCAGCAAACAATATAGGTTTCAGAATGTTAAGAACATATACATCCTGCCTTCCCATCCCTAGCTACTGACCCATCACAATATACATCCTGCCTTCCCATCCCTAGCTACTGACCCATCACAATATACATGTAGTAGAGTGTTTTCTGTAGGCAATTTTCTAATTATACAATCATATGTTGCCCTCAGCTCTCCTATTTCATACATACTTTTTTTCTTTTGCAAGGGAGTAATTACTACATCTACATTACAATCCTCCCATGGTGGTGTAAATTTTCTCTTGGGCACAGCAATACACTCTGAAATAACATCATACTTAATAACATTAGAACATAAGGTATTCATATATGCTCTTTTCTTCATCATACATTGTTCAGTACTTCCCACCTTTTGAACTGAGAGGACCAATTCATTAGCTCCCCCACCTCTCATTAATCTAATGGCAGAAGCTACATTTATCTCTGCAATTCTATCCCCAATACTCTGCAGATTCAACTCCATCCTGATTTTCTCAATCATAGCATTTCTTGGGCATCCTAAGATAATTCTCATGGCTTCATTTTGTACCTGTGGGAGGTTGGTGCTGGGGTTACTGTGGGAGGTGTACTGTGTGAGGTTGGTGTTGGGGTTACCTGTAGGAGGTGTACTGTGGGAGGTTGGTGCTGGGGTTACCTGTGGGAGGTGTACTGTGGGAGGTTGGTGTTGTGTACTGTGGGAGGTTGGTGCTGGGGTTACCTGTGGGATGTGTACTGAGGGAGGTTGGTGTTGTGTACTGTGGGAGGTTGGTGCTGGGGTTACCTGTGGGAGGTGTACTGTGGGAGGTTGGTGTTGTGTACTGTGGGAGGTTGGTGTTGGGGTTACTGTGGGAGGTTGGTGCTGGGGTTACTGTGGGAGGTGTACTGTGTGAGGTTGGTGTTGGGGTTACCTGTAGGAGGTGTACTGTGGGAGGTTGGTGTTGTGTACTGTGGGAGGTTGGTGTTGGGGTTACCTGTGGGAGGTGTACTGTGGGAGGTTGGTGCTGGGGTTACCTGTGGGATGTGTACTGTGGGAGGTTGGTGTTGTGTACTGTGGGAGGTTGGTGTTGGGGTTACTGTGGGAGGTTGGTGCTGGGGTTACCTGTGGGAGGTGTACTGTGGGAGGTTGGTGTTGGGGTTACCTGTGGGAGGTTGGTGTTGTGTACTGTGGGAGGTTGGTGTTGTGTACTGTGGGAGGTTGGTGCTGGGGTTACCTGTGGGAGGTGTACTGTGGGAGGTTGGTGTTGTGTACTGTGGGAGGTTGGTGTTGGGGTTACCTGTGGGAGGTGTACTGTGGGAGGTTGGTGCTGGGGTTACCTGTGGGATGTGTACTGTGGGAGGTTGGTGTTGTGTACTGTGGGAGGTTGGTGTTGGGGTTACTGTGGGAGGTTGGTGCTGGGGTTACTGTGGGAGGTGTACTGTGTGAGGTTGGTGTTGGGGTTACCTGTAGGAGGTGTACTGTGGGAGGTTGGTGTTGTGTACTGTGGGAGGTTGGTGTTGGGGTTACCTGTGGGAGGTGTACTGTGGGAGGTTGGTGCTGGGGTTACCTGTGGGATGTGTACTGTGGGAGGTTGGTGTTGTGTACTGTGGGAGGTTGGTGTTGGGGTTACTGTGGGAGGTTGGTGCTGGGGTTACCTGTGGGAGGTGTACTGTGGGAGGTTGGTGTTGGGGTTACCTGTGGGAGGTTGGTGTTGTGTACTGTGGGAGGTTGGTGTTGTGTACTGTGGGAGGTTGGTGCTGGGGTTACCTGTGGGATGTGTACTGTGGGAGGTTGGTGTTGTGTACTGTGGGAGGTTGGTGCTGGGGTTACCTGTGGGAGGTGTACTGTGGGAGGTTGGTGTTGTGTACTGTAGGAGGTTGGTGTTAGGGTATTCACCTAGTATATCTTGTTTCTGGGTGTACTAACCTAGTATATGTTGCGTGTGTGTGTGTATACTCACCTAGTCTCACCTAGAATATCTTGTGTGTAAGTTCTCAACTAGTACTCACCTAGTATACCTTGTATGTGTGTATTCACCTAGTATATCTTGTTTCTGGGTGTACTAACCTAGTATATGTTGCGTGTGTGTGTGTATACTCACCTAGTCTCACCTAGAATATCTTGTGTGTAAGTTCTCAACTAGTACTCACCTAGTATACCTTGTATGTGTGTATTCACCTAGTATATCTTGTTTCTGGGTGTACTAACCTAGTATATGTTGCGTGTGTGTGTATACTCACCTAGTCTCACCTAGAATATCTTGTGTGTAAGTACTCAACTAGTACTCACCTAGTATACCTTGTCAGACCTTGCCTATACCCTATACAGACCTAGTGTGTGTGTACGATCATATGTGGCATTCTTCCAAGAAAAGGAGTTAGAAATGAAACGGTATAATCAGATCCTTTTATACAACACATTGAGAAAGAATAAAGGTTAAGTGTGGTATCAGTAAGATTTACACACTAGTCCACACTTGCGTGGTGTACAATGTAAGTGGAGGCAGAGTTGGAGGGAGGGAAATGTAGTTGGTGGACCTGTGGTCAGGGTGGCTCCAGAGGTAGGGTGTCAAATTTCAGTGTTTATGGCAGGGTAAGGGAATGGTCGTCGTTGGTCTTGTGATTCAATATTTTCTTGTTGTCGCTAAGTTACACTTTTTCAGGTCTATATAGTACAATGGCCAGTCCTCATGTACCTAGTAATTATGTACCTTAAATTATGTACGTAAATTATGTAATTATGTTCATGTACCTAGTAGCTAGTAGTTATAGTGTCAGTTGGGGGTTAATGGGCCAGGCCGAGTGTGCCTGTGCCCCACAAATATCACCCTTATTGCTGACTAGTTGGTATAACGGCTTTTCCCAAACCTCTCTCTCGCCAGAATTATACTGACATGTGAATATCTTTGGCAGTTGATGAATCCTAAATATAAATAATAAATAAATAAATGTTTATTTAGGTAAGGTACATCCATACAAGAAATTTTTACAAAGATTGGTGGACTTATAGATAGATTCATACATTGCATAACTGCATGGCATAACTGGCAATCCCCTCATAGTGTTCAAGTGAGAACTGGATAAGCACCTCCAAAGGATACCCAAGTATGCCAAGTATGCTGCCCTGAGGAACACCAATGTTGATGGGTAGGGTGGGAGAAATTGAATTATTCACAGAAACATACTGGAGCCTGTCAGTGAGGTACGTAGGATTTGAGGTATTGCAGGGAATACAAGACACTGATCACTGGTCTCCCATTTGGTCCTCATTGCTTTATCTTACTATTATTGAATGTCAATAACCGTATTATGCAATTTCAATTTCTTCTATTGCTTTCTTTATTATGCACCCCATACCCATCCCGTGGGCCGTGGTGTAAAGGATTACAGAGGCACATAATCGGTTCAGGACCGGAACCCTCTAGTTCGTTTAGCTAAGCAAATAACAATGTTTGACGCTAGTTACAAAATTATTAATGTTGTATACACATGTACACACACACTCATACATACATACATATATATATATATATATATATATATATATATATATATATATATATATATATATATATATATATATATATATATATATATATATATATATATATATATATATATATATATATATATATAATTATACCAGTATAATCTAATAATATATACTGGTCTAATAAAATAATTATACCAGTTAATACTCTCACTCGTTGTGTTAGGATATGTTAGCTTGATAAAACTGACTGTTCATTGTTGAGAAATGTGTTAACAAACAATATATCTGACTTATCAAGACTGTAGCTTGCTTAGCAAGGAACTTTTTTTAAATTTGGGTTCAGTTTAACTACCGCTCAAGGGATGAGTAATTGGGGCATAATAAAGGAACTAAGCTGATAAAATGAAAGATGGGGGATCAGCCATTACACGTGTTAATGACTCTTGTATAGTTGTGTAGTTAAGGACATCAGGGTAAAGGGGTAATGGGCATTGTGGTTGATTGTTCTACCTGGGAATCCTCCACTGTTTTATATCTTATGTATGTATGTATGTACTAACCTAGTTGTGGTTGCAAGGGTTGAACTTTGGCTCTTTGGTCCCGCCACTTGAATACATACACTTGAATACATACACTTTCCATACACTTGAAACTGTGTATGGAATCAGCCTCCACCACCTGTGTCCCCTTGTGCGTGTACCACATGTGTTAAATAAATGTATGTATGTATGTATGTATGTACGTATGTATGTATGTATGTATGTATGTATGTACGTATGTATGTATGTATGTATGTATGTATGTATGTATGTATGTATGTATGTATGTATGTATGTATGTATGTATGTATGTATGTATGTAAGGAGAGAGAGAGAGAGAGAGAGAGAGAGAGAGAGAGAGAGAGAGAGAGAGAGAGAGAGAGAGAGAGAGAGAGAGAGAGAGAGAGAGAGAGAGAGAGAGAGAGAGAGAGAAAGAGATGAAGATCGAGACAGAGAAATAGATATAGACAGAGTCAGGGAGAGAATGTTAGACACAGAGACGTATAGATAAGGATATGCAAAGTCAGTGAGAGAATGACAGAGATAGAGCGAGGAAAGAGACAGAGAGATAGGCTGACACAGAGAATGTCAGAAACGAGGAGAGGCAGAGACAGAGGGACAGGGACAGACGGACAGGGCCAGAGGAGGGACGGGGGAACAGAGGGGGAGCAGTGGGACAGGGAGGGAGACAGGGACAGAGAGGGGGACATGGACAGAGACAGAGACAGAGGGACAGGGTCAGAGAGGGGGACCGGGGGACAGAGGGAGGAGAGGGGGGCAGGAGACCAAGAGAGAGGGGACAGAGGAGAGACAGGGACAAGGGGACAGAGATGGATAGGGGGACTGGAGGAAAGGGAGGGGGACAGATGATGGACAGCGGACAGAAAGAGTGGGCAGGGGGAC
This sequence comes from Procambarus clarkii, assembly GCF_040958095.1. Taxonomy (NCBI): domain Eukaryota; kingdom Metazoa; phylum Arthropoda; class Malacostraca; order Decapoda; family Cambaridae; genus Procambarus; species Procambarus clarkii. The sequence goes on from NW_027189250.1 coordinate 32,438, forward strand.
AGAGAGGTACAGGGGACAGAGAGATGGACAGGGGGACATAGAGGAACAGGGGGACAGAGAGTGACAGGGGGACAGAGAGAGGAACAGGAGGACAGAGAAGAACAGGGGGACAGAGAGAGACAGGGGGGACAGAGACAGGGACAATGGGATAGAGAGGGACAGGGGGACAGAGAGATGGAAAGGGGGGACAGGGGGACAGAGAGGGGGAAAGGGATCTGGGACAGAGGACAGAAAATGTGGGCAAGGGGACAAAGTGAGGGACAGGGGACAAAGATGGACAGGGGGACAAAGATGGACAAGGGGGACAGGAGGAAAGGGGGGAGATGTATGAGGGGAAATGTTTGCGGAAGATGGAGAAGGGGTATTTAGAACGGTAAGTTAGAGAGGGGGCAACTAAGGCCCATCATTGAAAAACAAATGAGCATCATTGCAATAGCAGGAGCCACGCACATCTTTAGCCTGCGTTGTTGAGACATTGTCAATTAAGCGGTGTCCAATAGCAGTATCTTCGGTATTTAAGCGATACCTTAAAAAATACTGGAAATATTGAAAGATATTAATCCAGATATTAATCCCCTTGTGCAACGCACACAAGAGGCAACAGCTTCTAGCTCTACAAGCCGCAATATAAAATAGAGAATAGGCGATTGTTTTCACTCATAGTGTAATAAACCCACGGACCCACCCACCCGCTGAAGCCGTAAATGCCAAGACATTACTTCCGTTTAAAATTAAGCCGGAATAATCCTCAGGTATGTGGAGGATGTGGGAGGCCTTTGATCAACCACCGACTTCCTGCCCCGTCGACGGGGCCATCAGCCCTCAGCCAAAATAATGTGAAACATGTATGTGGGTGTATTAAATATTTTAATTTATTATTTCCAAGATTTAGCTGTTAGCTCTTGGACCCCGCCTTTCTAAGCGTCGGTTGTCTAATGTACCGACTCTCGGCCTCTTTTCCTCCATCATATCTAAACAACATATATTTTTATCTAACACACTCACACATCCCCAAGATGCAGCCTTTAGCAGCTTCCTGACTTTCAGGTTCCTATTTACTGCAAGGTGAATAGAGGCATTAGTGTGTGTATGTTTGTGTCTGTGTGTGTGTGTGTGTATACGTGTGTGTGTGTGTGTGTGTGTATACTCACCTAGTTGTGGTTGCGGGGGGTTGAGCTCTGGCTCTTTGGTCCCACCTCTCAACTGGCAATCAATTGATGTACAGATTCCTGAGCCTACTGGGCTCTATCATATCTGCATTTGAAACTGTGTATGGAGTCAGCCTCCACCACATCACTGCCTAATGCATTCCATCTATTAACTACTCTGACACTGAAAAAGTTCTTTCTAACATCCTAGTGGTTCATTTGGGTACTAAGTTTCCACCTGTGTCCCCTTGTTCGCCTACCACCCGTGTTAAACAGTTTATCTTTATGTACCCTATCAATTGCATTTCTCGCAGCCTGTCCTCGTAACTCATGCCTCTTAGTCCTGGGACTAGCCTATTTGCATACCACTAAACTTTTTCAAGCTTCGTCTTGTGTTTTTTTTTTTTTTTTTTTTTTTGAGATATATACAAGAGTTGTTATATTCTTGTACAGCCTAGTACTAAGTATATGGTGTTTGGCTAGATAAGAGTAAAACTGCTTGTAGATTAGTTTTTCAAAAAATGTTGACAAGTTAGGCAGGATTGATATAGGTCTGTAATTGTTAACATCTGTGAGATCACCACATTTGTGTACAGGGGTAACTCGCTTTTTTTAGGATAACTGGAAAGGTTTGGAGTTCAAGTGACCTGTTGAAGAGCATGAGAATTCTTTGGAGACAATTCCTAACCTATACTTCTTCTCAAGGTCATGTTTTTTATTAATGGGTTTAAGTATTCCCTTTGTAAGCAAGGGATTGTTAAGCCTTTTGGTTATGCTTACAAAAAAGTCACAGGACAGACATTATCAGCAGCAGTTATAAAATTGTCAATAGCAGTTTCATTGTGCAGCCTAAAACTTAACTCCCTTGACTCTAGAGGTATATATATTAGGTTTAGGTTAGGTTTTTTTAATTAAACCAGCCAGGATGAGTGAAGCCATGAAGGGCGTTTTTATTAATTAAAACACCCAAATGTTGGGTGCTTCAGGTGTTGTTCCTCTTGGATGATCTTGTACCTCTCTGTCTCACACCTGTAAGAATGAGTGATATGGTTAAGGGGGAAACAAAGTGCAGGCAAGGCAATGGAGGCCAGTAGTAATCTTAGGGCTAGGATAATTAGAAATTAGAGAAATTAAGTAAGAGAAATTAGCAAGAGAAATCAGGTAAAATTTATTATACTTAACTTTTGTATCATGAGTTTAGTAGTAAATCTTCATCTTCATCATCATCATCTTCACTGTCACAAAGCTCCAGGTAGGGCTCGGAAACATCAACATCCTCTTCCTGGTATCCAAATAAACGCTTTGCATCACTCAGCTTGTCAGAACACATCTTTTGCCCTTGCTTCAAAAGAGCCAAGATTCCACTCTTATTTTTGGTTGATAGGTGCTTCTCTTCAATAGTGTACTTGTTAGGATCCTGTAATATATAGACTATTTAATGGGGTTTAAGACATTTACAAATTTCCCTGAAAATACTAAAGAAATTAGAATAAATAAATAAAGTTTTCGGTAAAAGTTCAAATATATGTAAAACACACCAGTACAGTATATGAAAACCATGGAATTGTCTACCTGTCAAAGTTGTAAATAGCAAGACAAGTATAAAATTCTGCTGGATAAATGTTTATGAAGAACTGAATTGCAACACACATTTAGGCTGTTAGCTTACCTTGCTTAGATATGAAGGAAAAATTCCACATAACAACTCTTCAGTATGTTCGGTTAAAATCTCTCTCTTATTCTTGTAATATGCGAGATAATGCAGCATTTCTTGAACAGTGTGTTGTTGCTCTTCTCTGGATCTCTTCTGAAGCTCCACATCTTCTACTGCCTTCTTTTTTTGAGCAAGGGACACTAATAAAAGAGGAAATTTATATTTACTGCAAGTAAACTACAACTCAATTTAATGTAATTACAGTTTAGGTACTTGCATTATACATACTATACATAGTTTATTGTGCAGTATCAACCTGATAAAAACCTACGGATTATGATACTGCACCTATTTTACAAACAGTAGTGATGATATTTTACTTCAAAAATAAGTAAAGCTTATCCATTATGCATGCTAAATGTTAGTTATCTTGATAAGGCCGAATTGTAACCCCTGATAAAATGAGATGTAGTTACATACCATTTTGGCTATGATGAGGCAATAAATTGTGCCATGGCAGGATACCTTCTATTGCATCCTTTTCACTGAGAATTTCAGAGTTTTCACTATTGTAGATTTTTATGAAGCCTTGAAGCTTTTTCCTATCACACTCATTTCTGTGCCGGAGGGAAGAGCGCATTTTACTGGATGCTGCAAATAAAGTTTTTTGGCTGAAAGTTTTAAAGTTGTTAAAAAAATTTCCTCATCATTTACCTACATAGAAATTATAGACAAGAGCTAAATAGAAATTGCTTCAGAGTTAACAAAGAAATAGTAAGCCTACCTGCATCAGTGGCAATCAGATTTTTGCGATGCCTGATAGAGTCTGCAACTGCCTCGATAGAATATTTTATGTTCTTCGAGGTTGTTCCAGTGTTTAACTCTAACTCCTTACAAATCATTTGTAGGTCAGATCGCCATTCTTGAATCAATGACTTTTGAACATCAAGTTTGTCGATCTCATTTGAAACTGTTATTTCCGTCTCTCTGGCCTATTTGAAAATATAATAAATTTAATGAACAAATCACATTAACCATGATGAGTGGTTCGAACCTATGGGCTTGGCATTCCCAGATGCTTGCTGTAGTTGAATGCGCCACAACATGGTCAAAAGAATTGCAACCTAGGGTACTAATGAACCCACAATTCAATTTTTGTTAATTATGCACCCCCATACCCATTCCATGGGCGGTTGTGCATGCAGTTTCCCATGTACTTGGTCTGTGTCCTCCAGTAGTTTTACCTCTGATGGCCCTTTCAATACACATAGAATTCATATTATTGTGATATATCAATACATGGAGAAAGACATTGAAATGGGGGCATCAAAGGCAGAACTACTGAATGACAGAGACCGAGTTCATGGGGGAATTGTGTGAAACCTGGTTTGGCTTCAGTGGAAGCCTTGGGATCCTTGTGGGTGCAGTAGTACTCCAAGTTGCAATTCATCTGACCATGTCGTGGCGTAGTGAACTAGAGCATGCATCTGAGAGCACTCAGTGCATGGGGTTCAAACCCTCATCACAGTTCCCGTGATATATCACGATACTGTGATTTCTCTGTGAACACATTTGATATATCTCGGAATCATACATTTAGGTTAATTAAATACTATATACTTTATACAAATTAACCTTATTGATATATTGAAAAAGTTCAAGCAGTTAATTCAAGGAAATGGTCGCTAATTTATAATGGAAAATATATGTAGTACATGATCTGAACACATAACTAACCTATAAATGCATTATAATACCTTTCACATATAAATGCATTATAATAAGTTTCAAAATAAATACAAATAAATAAAATAAATATATATTATTTTTAGTACCTTTCTGAGTCGAGTAACTAATGCACGAGCCAGTCCATCAATTTTTCGATGGTTCCAAAAGACTGCACCCTCTGTGAGTTCTTCTGTTCTTTCTGAGAAAAATATTTATAGCAATGAACATCTTGAAGAGCATAGATTAATAACAGTTTCATAACATACCTTTACTCACCAAGACCAACTCAAGTTTGACCAATATGTTTTCATTCTTTTATTGATTATTTGAGGGAGTTGATACTTATTGAATACTGAATACAAATCGCATTATACTGATTACAGGGCAGGTAAAATAATAAAAAACTTGATCAGATGAACCATATAAACAAATACCAGCTTTCAGCATGTTTTTAGTTGTAGAGTTGTATCGTGAGAGGTATGTAAACACTTGCTCTGCCTCTTCCCCTAAAGTCATGCCACTTCCTTCTTGCCACCGCCCTCCATATAATACCTTTAACATAAAAGTATACAGTAAAAAAAAATTCAAATTATTGTACAAAAATTAAAAGCCTCCTACTATATTAAATGATACGTATATCATTAATCTTAAACAATCAGAAATCTTAATTTTTTTTACACAAACTGTACTTATTATATTTAATGTAATGTATACATTACATTAAATTTAATTAGTATACATAAATGTAATGTTATATTTTTATTTACCTGACAATACCAAGCATGTCCTTTTGCATGTAGGACTCCTAAAAATGGCTTTGCTTGTGGCTAATATTAAACAATGGGTAATGGGGTATCAAAAAATGTTTTATATGAAGAATTCTGATGCACTGCTAAATTTTACATAAAACAAAAATTTACATGGTGTTAGATAAATAAAATGATGATATGGATGCAATTGAAAGGCAAACTATAAAGACATACTCAGTTAAAAAATATGTCATATGACAATGTATATTTATATGTGCATACTTTATTTATAAGAACATTAATTTGAAGACAATATAATTCATTATAATATAGTGTGTGTAGAGAACAAAAGAATACTATACATTAAGTATCTGTAAAGCACATTTTATTACCTCCCAACTTTGTTGTAACGATACAGCTTCTTGTTGCCATCAATATGTACTGCTAAAGGGGTTTTATCACAAGCAGGACACTCATTGTCAGCTTCTCCTCTAATTTTTCTCAGCTCATATTGCTGGAATCGCCATTCGAAGAACACTCTCTTCGAAGTTATATAATTAATGGGTCCAATCTAGGAATAGAATTTTTTAGATGGTGACATTTAAAATGCATATTATGACATAAGATAAATAAACAAAAAAAACATTCCATTTTGTGTTTGAACAAAATTAAAAACTAATTATTAATAAATGAATATACATTACTACAAAATTTTGATAATTTTTGTATTGAAATATAAAACTGAAAATATTAAGAATAACGGTATCAAAACATACACGCCCACGAGAAGCACCAAAGGATTCCAGTGCAGTGACTAATGCCCGAAATGATGTTCCAGGACAATTTCTTTTTATATGGTGCCATGATTCAAGCAGACTGGTGCTGTAGAATGTGCTGCTCTTTCCTAATGATGAATAGAAACCAGACTTGTGCATGGTCTTGCCTAGTTGTTGATGCTCATATCCACAGTGGCATGTATAGATTGGAGTATAGAGGTCATACCTTCCTGTAGTTTAAAATACAGTGCATTGAGTGGTGTGGCGACTTGCTAAAATAGTGATGTAAAAATTAACATTTATAGCAACAAAAATTTCAAAATGTATTGTGATTCAGGAATATCCGGTAATGGAAATAAAAGGGTAAATTTTAAAGTTTATTTACCCATTATAGTGATGAAGATGCAGAGATTGCTGGAGCTTGAAATTTTAAACTTGCAATCTGTGCAGTTGGGGCAAGAATTTGGTGGTTGGGCTGGTACAACAGGTTCTGGTAACAAAGAAAAGGAAGACAGTTTGACAAAATGAGTTTTATGGAAAAGAATTTCAGACTGAATATTTCATTGTTTCTTGATTGTACAAAATATTGACATTATTCTCCAGATAATGACTGAGAAATTCACAGAAAAGAAACAATCAGACGATTAAATCAATCTATAAAACCAAGTGTCAGGTTTAAACTTTAAGACTTCTCCAAATGTTGTAATGACTGAAATGAAACATTTATTCATTTTATTTTGTTATACCAAGATAATCGTAGCTCTAGACTGGGATTGGGAAGTAGAAGTAATCTCGGAACAAAGTACGGATTTTATACAGGTATCGTATACTTACTCCAGTGAAAGATATTTCCTTCAGGGCACACAGTTTGTGTCGGGTCTAATGGCTCATAAAAGCCATTTTTCCAATATAATCTGTGGTGGAAAGGCATGAGAAAATGTTGCATTTGGTCACAAATGTGACACAAAAATGCAAAACAGTCTTCACATTTGATGCTTGCCTCACAATTTGTACATTGTACACAAACTTTACCTGATGAAAAAAGGGGTAATTATTTATACTAATTTTAAATACTGTATACCTAACATTTTAAACAATCTGAAGTCTAAATGTATTAATAGAGTGTCATTAATATGCATATGATGCTTATTATACAGTATAACCTTAATGAACACAGCAATATTTAATTTACCTTTATCTGGAACACCCAACTCAGACAATGTCCAATCGAACAGCATTGCCCTGCTTTCTCCCCAATTAATCTCTGCATTTTTTCTTCTTTTTTGCCAGTCAGAAACACTTGGCTGAGAATCTTTAATTTGTTCAAGTTCTGCAGCAAGTACTTTGAAATATGGGATTACAAATTAGTAAGAAAAATTTGTAAGTGAAAGGAATGATTAGTATAATATGTTAAACAAAATTTCATAGGCATTAAGCACAATTTTGGTACATAATATTTATGACGTGTGTCCATTAAATAAACCCTCATTTAAATACCAACAAATGATGTTGGGACATACCAACATCAAATGATTCCAAAGTTTCTTCACCAGCTGCCAAATAACTTTGAGTGTACGTTCTGCCACTAGTAGAATAGCCCGCATTTTGAATGTGTGGTGGTGAAAGTATAGCAGGCAGAATGTCTGGGTGGCACATTTGAAGATTTAAGCATGGTACATAATTGCAAATTGTATACAAGTATTAATATTTTCAGACAAATCTCAAGATATTACTATAACTAACTTTATGCTACCAAGTTGTTCAGTGTTATAGTAATTTAATCTCCATAATTGTCTAGCATACACTTAAAAATAGGCAACAAATATTATTGGAAAGTACACAAATAACAGCTGTAGAAATATTGTTAAGAAAATAATAGAAGATTACCATCAGATTGGGGTGCAGCTGGTCTTTGTTTTGAATTAATGTGTGATACATCCTGTATGTTATCTTTTTTCTGTTTCTTGTTTGTCACCTTTATTGAGTTTGGTTCCTCCACGTTTAAGAGTCTCTTCAAGTACTCATTTCTTTGTATCATTGCAGCACGTGCTTTCTGGTACTCACGTTCAAGATGTTCTCTAGTCATCACTGCTATTCTCCGGTGAAATTCTGAAGAGAAAATAATACTGTTCGAAGGAAAAGTACAAGAACAAAACAAGAAAATTATGCTTATGCAAAATTATGCTACAATGTACCTATTAATAATCTTAAAATTTGCTACAAATTTCCTACTTATAATTATGTGTTAAATTATGGACTTTCCCATAATGATATGCATGTTAGTGGCATTACCTATACTGCCTACCTGGAGCCCCCTAGAGAGATAGTGACACAAGTTAAGGTAATCCCTTTAGTAAGGTGCTGGGTCAACATAAATAAGCTATAACTAATAAGGACACAAATCAATATGTTCATTTAACAGTGGTATTAACATTTATATAAATATAGCTAAGAATAAGTTTTTACAAGTGTAACAAAGTGAAAGAAATGTATGAAAATTTTGATGATATATTAAAATGCTCATTGATTGAACTTGTCTTCCTATATATAAAGTATAAAAATAGTAAACACAGTACCATTATTGTTGTCTGTAGTTATTTTTGGAACATCTGGTATGTACAGCATACTGTCAAAATCCGATGATCTATCTGAAAAATTGATTGGTAGCGTAAATATTTGAATTCATTGCATAGCCTTTTATACAAACAAAAAAGAAAAATTGTACAGAAAAGCTAACACAACATTATAACACCTTTCTGTGGTACTTTCTATGGTACAAAAGAAAACAAACCTTAATTATAAAGGAAAATAAACTGACAGAAGAACTATGAATACTGCTGAAAATACTTTCCACAAAATATCTGAACCAAGGGATAGTACCCCGAGATTTGAAATATGAAAATTTCACCCTTACAGTATTTAAAAAAAAAGCAGAAAGAGTTAAGCACAAAACTAATGTCCAATCAGCTAGGTATAACACATCTGCAAGCTCATGGCGAAAATCCTAAGGGAGGGAATCATTTACCATCTTTCAGTGAACAATCTTATTCAATCGACACACCATGGTCTTCTTAAAAACAGATGCTACCTTATAAACCTCCTCACTTTTGGGACATGGTAACATGGTACTCAGATAAAGGGTTTCCGGTGGATGTAGTATACATGGATTATGCTAAAGACTTTAATAAGGTACCACATGGAAGACTAGCAAGGAAATTACAGGTTCATGAAAAAAATTGTAAAGTGCACAAAACAATAGTTAAAACAAAGAGAGCAAAAGGTCATACTAAATGGGAATGAATATGAAGAAATGTGTTAAGTTGAGTACCTCAGGGGTCCATTTTTAAGTCTAAAATATTTTTCATATATTGAACATCTATGATATAGAAAAGAATATAATCTAATCAACCGCATCCTCATATTTGCAAATGCCTGGCATTTCACGAGCACTTTGTCCGGGGTTTATATTCTAGCCGGGGAGGATTTACTGGGTTAGGCTAACCTAACCTAACTTAACCAAACCAAACCAAGTATCTCAAGTTACAAATATCTCTGGGAATTCATATTATCTGCTGTTGTAGAATTGACAAAATGGACAGTGTCAACAAAATTATTCCCACATACTCCGTCACTATGTGATGGAGTACACATAGAATAGGGACTGAATTGTCCCTGACAGGGACAATTCTGTAACAAATGTTCTAGCATAAAACTTTGTACAGTTTAGTAATTCCTTACCATTTGATGTACTAGGTAGATCCATGTTTGGTGAAGTTTTATAGCTGGAGCTGGAAGATCCTGTCGAGATGACTTCTTCAAAGAGAATAGCTTCAACACACATTGTGTCTTGAGTCTACCAGTACTTGGCCTACAGTTACCAGATCTGATTTACAGAAACTAGTGAACTATGGAGATAAGATTGTTAATAATATACTTTTTTTGAGATTCATATGACTTGCAGCTTAAAAACCAACCTTATTTTAAAATAGTACACTAAAGTACATAGCAAATTGCGAAATTCGTAGTTTTTTAACTACTTTAAAGCTAAATTCTCAAGCTTTGAAAATAAGCACAATTTGCTATTTTAAGCGGAATCTGGCAACTCTGATTTAGCATGTAAACATTGACTTGCATTCACAATGTAGTTATTTATTTTTCAACAATTTAAAACGAGTTATGAAAATACACACATTGGTACATTATTGCAAAGGCACTATATATATATATATATATATATATATATATATATATATATATATATATATATATATATATATATATATATATATATATATATATATATATAAATTGTTGCAAGTCGAGCAACAAATATTTTACATTGAACAACAAATGAGATTGGAAAAGCAGTATTGCCAAAATAGACCCCAGACACACCCTGTGGGTAGTAATGGACCCCCATACCGACCCTATGAGGGGTAGTGGACCCCATAATAACACTATGGGCGATAGTGGACACTATACAAACACTATGGGCGGTAGTTGACTTCATAGAGACCCTGTGGGCGGTAAGGGACCCCCTATCGACCCTGTGGGCGGCAGTGGACCCCCTATCGATCCTGTGGGCGGCAGTGGACCCCCTACCGACCCTGTGGGCGGCAGTGGACCCGTACCGAACGTGTGGGCGGCAGTGGACCCCCTACCGACCCTGTGGGCGGCAGTGGACCCCCTATCGATCCTGTGGGCGGTAGTGGACCCCCCCCCATATCGACCCTGTGGGCGGCAGTGGACCCCCTATCGATCCTGTGGGCGGCAGTGGACCCCCTACCGACCCAGTGGGTGGCAGTGGACCCCCTGCCGACCCTGTGGGCGGTAGTGGACCCCTACCGACCCTGTGGACGGTAGTTGACTTCATAGCGACCCTGTGGGCGGTAGTGGACCCCATACCGACCCTGTGGGTGGCGGTGGACCCCATACCGACTCTGTGGGCGGCAGTGAACCCTATATACTAATCCTGTGGGCGATACTGTACCCTATAGTCATCCTGTGGGGGCAATGGATGCCATACATATCCAGTGGGTGTTATTGTACCCCATACTTATTCTGTGGGTGGTTGGAGCCCCATACCCATCCTGTGGGTTATAGTGGACCCCATACTCATCCTGTGGGTGGTATTGGACCCCATACCTATCCTGTGGGTGGTTGTGAGCCCATACCCATCCTGTCGGTGGTAGTGGACGCAATACACATCCAGTGGATGGTATTGGATCCCATACCCTTCCTGTGGGTGGAAGTGATCCCCATACCATTCCTGTGGGTGGATGTGACCCCCATACTCATCCTGCGGGTGTTATTGGACCCCTTACCCACCTAACAGGTGGTAGTGGACCCTATACTAATCCTATAGTTTCCAATAATCCACACCATACCATCCTGTTTGCAGTAGTTTACCCTATATACATTCCAACATAACATCGTTTTCTGTTAGCGTTCCTACAAAACATTCTTTAAAGATTTCTAAAGCACGAACTATGGTATATAATATTGATTGGTGAAGCACTTATTCTATGTAATAATTTATTGTGCTTATTATAATTTACTAAGAACAACTAATTTTTCTCAAAACAAAACTACGAGCCTTCAATAGGATGTAGCTGATCTGTAATATTATAAGAGCATGGACAATAGTAGGTGAATTTCACAACCCATGTGGGACCTGAAAACTACAATTTTCGTTATAATTGAACCAATCACGACTATTCAGCTATCTACGTTGATGGACGAGTACTGTGAGACGTAAATTGGTACGTGAGGAAGAGTTTGAGCCTTGGTAAAAAAGTTAACTGGGAATATATCACATATGTACTAAATCACATTCCACATATTGACTTTAAGCACTAGTCATATATGTACTGTCTTGTGTGAGAACGGGTTGGGGGTGTGGTACCCCTGGACCCCAGGTGTAGGGGGTGTGGTACCTCTGGACCCCAGGTGTAGGGGGTGTGGTACCCGTGGACCCCAGGTGTAGGGGGTGTGGTACCCCTGGACCCCAGGTGTAGGGGGTGTGGTACCTCTGGACCCCAGGTGTAGGGGGTGTGGTACCTCTGGACCCCAGGTGTAGGGGATGTGGTACCCCTGGACCCCAGGTGTAGGGGGTGTGGTACCCCTGGACCCCAGGTGTAGGGGGTGTGGTACCCCAGGTGTAGGGGGTGTGGTACCCCTGGACCCCAAGTGTAGGGGATGTGGTACCCCTGGACCCCAGGTGTAGGGGGTGTGGTACCCCTGGACCCCAGGTGTAGGGGTGTGGTACCTCTGGACCCCAGGTGTAGGGGGTGTGGTACCTCTGGACCCAAAGTGTAGGGGATGTGGTACCCCTGGACCCCAGGTGTAGGGGGTGTGGTACCCCTGGACCCCAGGTGTAGGGGGTGTGGTACCCCTGGACCCCAGGTGTAGGGGGTGTGGTACCCCTGGACCCCAGGTGTAGGGGGTGTGGTACCTCTGGACCCCAGGTGTAGGGGGTATGGTACCTCTGGACCCCAGGTGTAGGGGGTGTGGTACCTCTGGACCCCAGGTGTGGGGGGTGTGGTACCTCTGGACCCCAGGTGTAGGGGGTGTGGTACCTCTGGACCCCAGGAGTAGGGGTGTAGTACCCCTGGACCCCAGGTGTAGGGGGTGTGGTACCCCTGGACCCCAGGTGTAGGGGGTGTGGTACCGCAGGTGTAGGGGGTGTGGTACCCCTGGACCCCAGGTGTAGGGGGTGTGGTACCCCTGGACCCCAGGTGTAGGGGGTGTGGTACCCCTGGACCCCAGGTGTAGGGGGTGTGGTACCCCTGGACCCCAGGTGTAGGAGGTGTGGTACCCCTGGACCCCAGGTGTAGGGGGTGTGGTACCCCTGGACCCCAGGTGTAGGGGGTGTGGTACCTCTGGACCCCAGGTGTAGGGGGTGTGGTACCCGTGGACCCCAGGTGTAGGGGGTGTGGTACCCCTGGACCCCAGGTGTAGGGGGTGTGGTACCTCTGGACCCCAGGTGTAGGGGGTGTGGTACCTCTGGACCCCAGGTGTAGGGGATGTGGTACCCCTGGACCCCAGGTGTAGGGGGTGTGGTACCCCTGGACCCCAGGTGTAGGGGGTGTGGTACCCCAGGTGTAGGGGGTGTGGTACCCCTGGACCCCAAGTGTAGGGGATGTGGTACCCCTGGACCCCAGGTGTAGGGGGTGTGGTACCCCTGGACCCCAGGTGTAGGGGTGTGGTACCTCTGGACCCCAGGTGTAGGGGGTGTGGTACCTCTGGACCCAAGGTGTAGGGGATGTGGTACCCCTGGACCCCAGGTGTAGGGGGTGTGGTACCCCTGGACCCCAGGTGTAGGGGGTGTGGTACCCCTGGACCCCAGGTGTAGGGGGTGTGGTACCCCTGGACCCCAGGTGTAGGGGGTGTGGTACCTCTGGACCCCAGGTGTAGGGGGTATGGTACCTCTGGACCCCAGGTGTAGGGGGTGTGGTACCTCTGGACCCCAGGTGTGGGGGGTGTGGTACCTCTGGACCCCAGGTGTAGGGGGTGTGGTACCTCTGGACCCCAGGAGTAGGGGTGTAGTACCCCTGGACCCCAGGTGTAGGGGGTGTGGTACCCCTGGACCCCAGGTGTAGGGGGTGTGGTACCGCAGGTGTAGGGGGTGTGGTACCCCTGGACCCCAGGTGTAGGGGGTGTGGTACCCCTGGACCCCAGGTGTAGGGGGTGTGGTACCCCTGGACCCCAGGTGTAGGGGGTGTGGTACCCCTGGACCCCAGGTGTAGGAGGTGTGGTACCCCTGGACCCCAGGTGTAGGGGGTGTGGTACCCCTGGACCCCAGGTGTAGGGGGTGTGGTACCTCTGGACCCCAGGTGTAGGGGGTGTGGTACCCGTGGACCCCAGGTGTAGGGGGTGTGGTACCCCTGGACCCCAGGTGTAGGGGGTGTGGTACCTCTGGACCCCAGGTGTAGGGGGTGTGGTACCTCTGGACCCCAGGTGTAGGGGATGTGGTACCCCTGGACCCCAGGTGTAGGGGGTGTGGTACCCCTGGACCCCAGGTGTAGGGGGTGTGGTACCCCTGGACCCCAGGTGTAGGGGGTGTGGTAACCCTGGACCCCAGGTGTAAGGGGTGTGGTACCCCTGGACCCCAGGTGTAGGGTGTGTGGTACCCCTGGACCCCAGGTGTAGGGGGTGTGGTACCCCTGGACCCCAGGTGTAGGGGGTGTGGTACCTCTGGACCTCAGGTGTAGGGGGTGTGGTACCCCTGGACTCCAGGTGTAGGGGGTGTGGTACCTCTGGACCTCAGGTGTAGGGGGTGTGGTACCCCTGGACCCCAGGTGTAGGGTGTGTGGTACCCCTGGACCCCAGGTGTAGGGTGTGTGGTACATCTGGACCCCAGGTGTAGGGTGTGTGGTACCCCTGGACCCCAGGTGTAGGGGGTGTGGTACCTCTGGACCTCAGGTGTAGGGGGTGTGGTACCCCTGGACCCCAGGTGTAGGGGGTGTGGTACCCCTGGACCCCAGGTGTAGGGGGTGTGGTACCCCTGGACCCCAGGTGTAGGGGGTGTGGTACCTCTGGACCCCAGGTGTAGGGGGTGTGGTACCCCTGGACCCCAGGTGTAGGGGGTGTGGTACCCCTGGACCCCAGGTGTAGGGGGTGTGGTACCTCTGGACCCCAGGTGTAGGGTGTGTGGTACCCCTGGACCCCATGTGTAGGGTGTGTGGTACCCCTGGACCCCAGGTGTAGGGGGTGTGGTACCCCTGGACCCCAGGTGTAGGGGGTGTGGTACCTCTGGACCCCAGGTGTAGGGGGTGTGGTACCTCTGGACCCCAGGTGTAGGGGGTGTGGTACCTCTGGACCCCAGGTGTAGGGGTGTAGTACCCCTGGACCCCAGGTGTAGGGGTGTAGTACCCCTGGACCCCAGGTGTAGGGTGTGTGGTACCCCAAGACCCTAGATGTAGGGGGGGTATGGTACCTCTGGACCCCAGGTGTGGGGGGTGTGGTACCTCTGGACCCCAGGTGTAGGGGGTGTGGTACCCCGGGACCCCAGATGTAGGGGGGGTATGGTACCTCTGGACCCCAGGTGTGGGGGGTGTGGTACCCCTGGACCAAAGGTGTAGGGGGTGTGGTACCGCTGGACCCCAGGTGTAGGGGGTGTGGTTCCCCTGGACCCCAGGTGTAAGGGGTGTGGTACCCCTGGACCCCAGGTGTAGGGGATGTGGTGCCCCTGGACCCCAGGTGAAGGGGGTGTGGTACCTCTGG
Source organism: Procambarus clarkii (assembly GCF_040958095.1). NCBI lineage: Eukaryota > Metazoa > Arthropoda > Malacostraca > Decapoda > Cambaridae > Procambarus > Procambarus clarkii. Next base: position 47,718 of record NW_027189250.1, read on the forward strand.
ACCCCAGGTGTAGGGGGTGTGGTACCCCTGGACCCCAGGTGTAGGGGGTGTGGTACCCCTGAACCCCAGGTGTAGGGGGTGTGGTACCTCTAGACCCCAGGTGTAGGGGGTGTGGTACCTCTGGACCCCAGGTGTAGGGGATGTGGTACCCCTGGACCCCAGGTGTAGGGGATGTGGTACCCCTGGACCCCAGGTGTAGGGGGTGTGGTACCCCTGGACCCCAGGTGTAGGGGGTGTGGTACCCCTGGACCCCAGGTGTAGGGGGTGTGGTACCCCTGGACCCCAGGTGTAGGGGGTGTGGTACCTCTGGACCCCAGATGTAGGGGGGTATGGTACCTCTGGACCCCAGGTGTGGGGGGTGTGGTACCTCTGGACCCCAGGTGTAGGGGGTGTGGTACCTCTGGACCCCAGGAGTAGGGGTGTAGTACCCCTGGACCCCAGGTGTAGGGGGTGTGGTACCCCTGGACCCCAGGTGTAGGGGGTGTTGTACCTCTGGACCCCAGGTGTAGGGGGTGTGGTACCCCTGGACCCCAGGTGTAGGGGTTGTGGTACCTCTGGGCCCCAGGTGTAGGGGGTATGGTACCTCTGGACCCCAGGTGTAGGGGGTGTGGTACCTCTGGACCCCAGGTGTAGGGGGTGTGGTACCCCGGGACCCCAGGTGTAGGGGGTGTGGTACCTCTGGACCCCAGGTGTAGGGGGTATGGTACCTCTGGACCCCAGGAGTAGGGGTGTAGTACCCCTGGACCCCAGGTGTAGGGTGTGTGGTACCCCGGGACCCCAGATGTAAGGGGGGTATGGTACCTCTGGACCCCAGGTGTGGGGGGTATGGTACCTCTGGACCCCAGGTGTGGGAAGTGTGGTACATTTGGATCCCAGGTGTGGGGGGTGTGGTACCCCGGGACCCCAGATGTAGGGTGGGGTATGGTACCTCTGGACCCCAGGTGTGGGGGGTATGGTACCTCTGGACCCCAGGTGTGGGAAGTGTGGTACATTTGGACCCCAGGTGTGGGGGGTGTGGTACCCCAGGTGTGGGGGGGTGGTAGCGCAGGTGTAGGGGGTGTGGTACCCCAGGTGTGGGGGGTGTGGTACCCCAGGTGTGGGGGTGTGGTACCCCTGGACCCCAGGTGTAGGGGGTGTGGTACCCCTGGACCCCAGGTGTAGCGGGTGTGGTACCCCTGGGCCCCAGGTGTAGGGGGTGAGGTACCCCTGGACCCCAGGTGTAGGGGGTGAGGTACCCCTGGACCTCAGGTGTAGGGGGTGTGGTACCCCTGGACCCCAGGTGTAGGGGGTGTGGTACCCCAGGTGTGGGGGGTGTGGTACCCCAGGTGTGGGGGGTGTGGTACCCCTGGACCCCAGGTGTAGGGGGTGTGGTACCTCTGGACCCCAGGTGTAGGGGGTGTGGTACCTTTGGACCCCAGGTGTAGGGGGTGTGGTACCTCTGGACCTCAGGTGTAGGGGGTGTGGTACCCCTGGTCCCCAGGTGTTGGGGTGTGGTATCTCTGGACCCCAGGTGTAGGGGGTGTGGTACCCCTGGACCCCAGGTGTAGGGGGTGTGGTACCCCTGGACCCCAGGTGTAGGGGGTGTGGTACCTCTGGACCCCAGGTGTAGGGGGTGTGGTACCTCTGGACCCCAGGTGTTGGGGGTGAGGTACCTCTGGACCCCAGGTGTAGGGGGTATGGTACCCCTGGACCCCAGGTGTAGGGGGTGTGGTACCCCTGGACCCCAGGTGTAGGGGGTGTGGTACCCCTGGACCCCAGGTGTAGGGGGTGTGGTACCCCTGGACCCCAGGTGTAGGGGGTGTGGTACCCCGGGACCCCAGGTGTAGGGGGTGTGGTACCCCTGGACCCCAGGTGTAGGGGGTGTGGTACCCCTGGACCCAGGTATAAGGGGTGTGGTACCCCTGGACCCCAGGTGTAGGGGGTGTGGTACCCCTGGACCCCAGGTGTAGGGGGTGTGGTACCCCTGGACCCCAGGTGTAGGGGGTGTGGTACCTCTGGACCCCAGGTGTAGGGGGTGTGGTACCTCTGGACCCAAGGTGTAGGGGATGTGGTACCCCTGGACCCCAGGTGTAGGGGGTGTGGTACCCCTGGACCCCAGGTGTAGGGGGTGTGGTACCCCTGGACCCCAGGTGTAGGGGGTGTGGTACCCCTGGACCCCAGGTGTAGGGGGTGTGGTACCTCTGGACCCCAGGTGTAGGGGGTATGGTACCTCTGGACCCCAGGTGTAGGGGGTGTGGTACCTCTGGACCCCAGGTGTGGGGGGTGTGGTACCTCTGGACCCCAGGTGTAGGGCGTGTGGTACCTCTGGACCCCAGGAGTAGGGGTGTAGTACCCCTGGACCCCAGGTGTGGGGGTGTGGTACCCCTGGACCCCAGGTGTAGGGGGTGTGGTACCCCTGGACCCCAGGTGTAGGGGGTGTGGTACCCCTGGACCCCAGGTGTAGGGGGTGTGGTACCTCTGGACCCCAGGTGTAGGGGGTATGGTACCTCTGGACCCCAGGTGTAGGGGGTGTGGTACCTCTGGACCCCAGGTGTAGGGGGTGTAGTACCCCGGGACCCCAGGTGTAGGGGGTGTGGTACCTCTGGACCCCAGGTGTAGGGGGTATGGTACCTCTGGACCCCAGGAGTAGGGGTGTAGTACCCCTGGACCCCAGGTATAGGGTGTGTGGTACCCCGGGACCCCAGATGTAAGGGGGGTATGGTACCCCTGGACCCCAGGTGTAGGGGGTGTGGTACCTCTGGACCCCAGGTGTAGGGGGTATGGTACCTCTGGACCCCAGGTGTAGGGGGTGTGGTACCTCTGGACCCCAGGTGTAGGGGGTGTAGTACCCCGGGACCCCAGGTGTAGGGGGTGTGGTACCTCTGGACCCCAGGTGTAGGGGGTATGGTACCTCTGGACCCCAGGAGTAGGGGTGTAGTACCCCTGGACCCCAGGTATAGGGTGTGTGGTACCCCGGGACCCCAGATGTAAGGGGGGTATGGTACCTCTGGATCCCAGGTGTGGGGGGTATGGTACCTCTGGACCCCAGGTGTGGGAAGTGTGGTACATTTGGACCCCAGGTGTGGGGGGTGTGGTACCCCGGGACCCCAGATGTAGGGGGGGTATGGTACCTCTGGACCCCAGGTGTGGGGGGTATGGTACCTCTGGACCCCAGGTGTGGGAAGTGATGTACATTTGGACCCCAGGTGTGGGGGGTGTGGTACCCCAGGTGTGGGGGGGGTGGTACCCCAGGTGTAGGGGGTGTGGTACCCCAGGTGTGGGGGGTGTGGTACCCCTGGACCCCAGGTGTGTGGGGTGTGGTACCCCTGGACCCCAGGTGTAGCGGGTGTGATACCCCTGGGCCCCAGGTGTAGGGGGTGTGGTACCCCTGGACCCCAGGTGTAGGGGGTGTGGTACCCCTGGACCTCAGGTGTAGGGGGTGTGGTACCCCTGGACCCCAGGTGTAGGGGGTGTGGTACCCCTGGTGTGGGGGGTGTGGTACCCCAGGTGTGGGGGGTGTGGTACCCCTGGACCCCAGGTGTAGGGGGTGTGGTACCTCTGGACCCCAGGTGTAGGGGGTGTGGTACCTTTGGACCCCAGGTGTAGGGGGTGTGGTACCTCTGGACCTCAGGTGTAGGGGGTGTGGTACCCCTGGACCCCAGGTGTAGGGGGTGTGGTATCTCTGGACCCCAGGTGTAGGGGGTGTGGTACCCCTGGACCCCAGGTGTAGGGGGTGTGGTACCCCTGAACCCCAGGTGTAGGGGGTGTGGTACCTCTGGACCCCAGGTGTAGGGGGTGTGGTACCTCTGGACCCCAGGTGTTGGGGGTGAGGTACCTCTGGACCCCAGGTGTAGGGGGTATGGTACCCCGGGACCCCAGGTGTAGGGGGTGTGGTACCCCTGGACCCCAAGTGTAGGGGGTGTGGTACCCCTGGACCCCAGGTGTAGGGGGTGTAGTACCCCTGGACCCCAGGTGTAGGGGGTGTGGTACCCCGGGACCCCAGGTGTAGGGGGTGTGGTACCCCTGGACCCCAGGTGTAGGGGGTGTGGTACCCCTGGACCCCAGGTATAAGGGGTGTGGTACCCCTGGACCCCAGGTGTAGGGGGTGTGGTACCCCTGGACCCCAGGTGTAGGGGGTGTGGTACCCCTGGACCCCAGGTGTAGGGGGTGTGGTACCTCTGGACCCCAGGTGTAGGGGGTGTGGTACCTCTGGACCCCAGGTGTAGGGGATGTGGTACCCCTGGACCCCAGGTGTAGGGGGTGTGGTACCCCTGGACCCCAGGTGTAGGGGGTGTGGTACCCCTGGACCCCAGGTGTAGGGGGTGTGGTACCCCTGGACCCCAGGTGTAGGGGGTGTGGTACCTCTGGACCCCAGGTGTAGGGGGTGTGGTACCCCTGGACCTCAGGTGTAGGGGGTGTGGTACCCCTGGACCCCAGGTGTAGGGGGTGTGGTACCTCTGGACCCCAGGTGTAGGGGGTGTGGTACCCCTGGACCTCAGGTGTAGGGGGTGTGGTACCCCTGGACCCCAGGAGTAGGGGGTGTGGTACCTCTGGACCCCAGGTGTAGGGGGTGTGGTACCCCTGGACCCCAGGTGTATGGGGTGTGGTACCTCTGGACCCCAGGTGTAGTGGGTATGGTACCTCTGGACCCCAGGTGTAGGGGGTGTGGTACCTCTGGATCCCAGGAGTAGGGGTGTAGTACCCCTGGACCCCAGGTGTAGGGTGTGTGGTACCCCGGGACCCCAGATGTAGGGGGGGTATGGTACCTCTGGACCCCAGGTGTGGGGGGTGTGGTACCTCTGGACCCCAGGTGTAGGGGGTGTGGTACCCCGGGACCCCAGATGTAAGGGGGGTATGGTACCTCTGGATCCCAGGTGTGGGGGGTATGGTACCTCTGGACCCCAGGTGTGGGAAGTGTGGTACATTTGGACCCCAGGTGTGGGGGGTGTGGTACCCCGGGACCCCAGATGTAGGGGGGTATGGTACCTCTGGACCCCAGGTGTGGGGGGTATGGTACCTCTGGACCCCAGGTGTGGGAAGTGTGGTACATTTGGACCCCAGGTGTGGGGGGTGTGGTACCCCAGGTGTGGGGGGGTGGTACCCCAGGTGTAGGGGGTGTGGTACCCCAGGTGTGGGGGGTGTGGTACCCCTGGACCCCAGGTGTAGGGGGTGTGGTACCCTTGGACCCCAGGTGTAGCGGGTGTGATACCCCTGGGCCCCAGGTGTAGGGGGTGTGGTACCCCTGGACCCCAGGTGTAAGGGGTGTGGTACCCCTGGACCTCAGGTGTAGGGGGTGTGGTACCCCTGGACCCCAGGTGTAGGGGGTGTGGTACCCCAGGTGTGGGGGGTGTGGTACCCCAGGTGTGGGGGGTGTGGTACCCCAGGTGTGGGGGGTGTGGTACCCCAGGTGTGGGGGGTGTGGTACCCCTGGACCCCAGGTGTAGGGGGTGTGGTACCTCTGGACCCCAGGTGTAGGGGGTGTGGTACCTTTAGACCCCAGGTGTCGGGGGTGTGGTACCTCTGGACCTCAGGTGTAGGGGGTGTGGTACCCCTGGACCCCAGGTGTAGGGGGTGTGGTATCTCTGGACCCCAGGTGTAGGGGGTGTGGTACCCCTGGACCCCAGGTGTAGGGGGTGTGGTACCCCTGGACCCCAGGTGTAGGGGGTGTGGTACCTCTGGACCCCAGGTGTAGGGGGTGTGGTACCTCTGGACCCCAGGTGTTGGGGGTGAGGTACCTCTGGACCCCAGGTGTAGGGGGTATGGTACCCCTGGACCCCAGGTGTAGGGGGTGTGGTACCCCTGGACCCCAGGTGTAGGGGGTGTGGTACCCCTGGACCCCAGGTGTAGGGGGTGTAGTACCCCTGGACCCCAGGTGTAGGGGGTGTGGTACCCCGGGACCCCAGGTGTAGGGGGTGTGGTACCCCTGGACCCCAGGTGTAGGGGGTGTGGCACCACTGGACCCCAGGTATAAGGGGTGTGGTACCCCTGGACCCCAGGTGTAGGGGGTGTGGTACCTCTGGACCCCAGGTGTAGGGGGTGTGGTACCCCTGGACCCCAGGTGTAGGGGGTGTGGTACCTCTGGACCCCAGGTGTAGGGGGTGTGGTACCTCTGGACCCCAGGTGTAGGGGATGTGGTACCCCTGGACCCCAGGTGTAGGGGGTGTGGTACCCCTGGACCCCAGGTGTAGGGGGTGTGGTACCCCTGGACCCCAGGTGTAGGGGGTGTAGTACCCCTGGACCCCAGGTGTAGGGGGTGTGGTACCCCGGGACCCCAGGTGTAGGGGGTGTGGTACCCCTGGACCCCAGGTGTAGGGGGTGTGGTACCCCTGGACCCCAGGTATAAGGGGTGTGGTACCCCTGGACTCCAGGTGTAGGGGGTGTGGTACCTCTGGACCCCAGGTGTAGGGGGTGTGGTACCCCTGGACCCCAGGTGTAGGGGGTGTGGTACCTCTGGACCCCAGGTGTAGGGGGTGTGGTACCTCTGGACCCCAGGTGTAGGGGATGTGGTACCCCTGGACCCCAGGTGTAGGGGGTGTGGTACCCCTGGACCCCAGGTGTAGGGGGTGTGGTACCCCTGGACCCCAGGTGTAGGGGGTGTGGTACCCCTGGACCCCAGGTGTTGGGGGTGTGGTACCTCTGGACCCCAGGTGTAGGGGGTGTGGTACCCCTGGACCTCAGGTGTAGGGGGTGTGGTACCCCTGGACCCCAGGTGTAGGGGGTGTGGTACCTCTGGACCCCAGGTGTAGGGGGTGTGGTACCCCTGGACCTCAGGTGTAGGGGGTGTGGTACCCCTGGACCCCAGGAGTAGGGGGTGTGGTACCTCTGGACCCCAGGTGTAGGGGGTGTGGTACCCCTGGACCCCAGGTGTATGGGGTGTGGTACCTCTGGACCCCAGGTGTAGGGGGTATGGTACCTCTGGACCCCAGGTGTAGGGGGTGTGGTACCTCTGGATCCCAGGTGTAGGGTGTGTGGTACCCCGGGACCCCAGATGTAGGGGGGGTATGGTACCTCTGGACCCCAGGTGTGGGGGGTGTGGTACCTCTGGACCCCAGGTGTAGGGGGTGTGGTACCCCGGGACCCCAGATGTAAGGGGGGTATGGTACCTCTGGATCCCAGGTGTGGGGGGTATGGTACCTCTGGACCCCAGGTGTGGGAAGTGTGGTACATTTGGACCCCAGGTGTGGGGGGGTGTGGTACCCCGGGACCCCAGATGTAGGGGGGGTATGGTACCTCTGGACCCCAGGTGAGGGGGGTATGGTACCTCTGGACCCCAGGTGTGGGAAGTGTGGTACATTTGGACCCCAGGTGTGGGGGGTGTGGTACCCCAGGTGTGGGGGGGGTGGTACCCCAGGTGTAGGGGGTGTGGTACCCCAGGTGTGGGGGGTGTGGTACCCCTGGACCCCAGGTGTAGGGGGTGTGGTACCCCTGGACCCCAGGTGTAGCGGGTGTGATACCCCTGGGCCCCAGGTGTAGGGGGTGTGGTACCCCTGGACCCCAGGTGTAGGGGGTGTGGTACCCCTGGACCTCAGGTGTAGGGGGTGTGGTACCCCTGGACCCCAGGTGTAGGGGGTGTGGTACCCCAGGTGTGGGGGGTGTGGTACCCCAGGTGTGGGGGGTGTGGTACCCCAGGTGTGGGGGGTGTGGTACCCCAGGTGTGGGGGGTGTGGTACCCCTGGACCCCAGGTGTAGGGGGTGTGGTACCTCTGGACCCCAGGTGTAGGGGGTGTGGTACCTTTAGACCCCAGGTGTAGGGGGTGTGGTACCTCTGGACCTCAGGTGTAGGGGGTGTGGTACCCCTGGACCCCAGGTGTAGGGGGTGTGGTATCTCTGGACCCCAGGTGTAGGGGGTGTGGTACCCCTGGACCCCAGGTGTAGGGGGTGTGGTACCCCTGGACCCCAGGTGTAGGGGGTGTGGTACCTCTGGACCCCAGGTGTAGGGGGTGTGGTACCTCTGGACCCCAGGTGTTGGGGGTGAGGTACCTCTGGACCCCAGGTGTAGGGGGTATGGTACCCCTGGACCCCAGGTGTAGGGGGTGTGGTACCCCTGGACCCCAGGTGTAGGGGGTGTGGTACCCCTGGACCCCAGGTGTAGGGGGTGTAGTACCCCTGGACCCCAGGTGTAGGGGGTGTGGTACCCCGGGACCCCAGGTGTAGGGGGTGTGGTACCCCTGGACCCCAGGTGTAGGGGGTGTGGTACCCCTGGACCCCAGGTATAAGGGGTGTGGTACCCCTGGACCCCAGGTGTAGGGGGTGTGGTACCTCTGGACCCCAGGTGTAGGGGGTGTGGTACCCCTGGACCCCAGGTGTAGGGGGTGTGGTACCTCTGGACCCCAGGTGTAGGGGGTGTGGTACCTCTGGACCCCAGGTGTAGGGGATGTGGTACCCCTGGACCCCAGGTGTAGGGGGTGTGGTACCCCTGGACCCCAGGTGTAGGGGGTGTGGTACCCCTGGACCCCAGGTGTAGGGGGTGTGGTACCCCTGGACCCCAGGTGTAGGGGGTGTGGTACCCCTGGACCCCAGGTGTAGGGGGTGTGGTACCTCTGGACCCCAGGTGTAGGGGGTGTGGTACCTCTGGACTCCAGGTGTTGGGGGTGAGGTACCTCTGGACCCCAGGTGTAGGGGGTATGGTACCCCTGGACCCCAGGTGTAGGGGGTGTGGTACCCCTGGACCCCAGGTGTAGGGGGTGTGGTACCCCTGGACCCCAGGTGTAGGGGGTGTAGTACCCCTGGACCCCAGGTGTAGGGGGTGTGGTACCCCGGGACCCCTGGTGTAGAGGGTGTGGTACCCCTGGACCCCAGGTGTAGGGGGTGTGGTACCCCTGGACCCCAGGTATAAGGGGTGTGGTACCCCTTGACCCCAGGTGTAGGGGGTGTGGTACCTCTGGACCCCAGGTGTAGGGGGTGTGGTACCCCTGGACCCCAGGTGTAGGGGGTGTGGTACCTCTGGACCCCAGGTGTAGGGGGTGTGGTACCTCTGGACCCCAGGTGTAGGGGATGTGGTACCCCTGGACCCCAGGTGTAGGGGGTGTGGTACCCCTGGACCCCAGGTGTAGGGGGTGTGGTACCCCTGGACCCCAGGTGTAGGGGGTGTAGTACCCCTGGACCCCAGGTGTAGGGGGTGTGGTACCCCGGGACCCCAGGTGTAGGGGGTGTGGTACCCCTGGACCCAAGGTGTAGGGGGTGTGGTACCCCTGGACCCCAGGTATAAGGGGTGTGGTACCCCTGGACCCCAGGTGTAGGGGGTGTGGTACCTCTGGACCCCAGGTGTAGGGGGTGTGGTACCCCTGGACCCCAGGTGTAGGGGGTGTGGTACCTCTGGACCCCAGGTGTAGGGGGTGTGGTACCTCTGGACCCCAGGTGTAGGGGATGTGGTACCCCTGGACCCCAGGTGTAGGGGGTGTGGTACCCCTGGACCCCAGGTGTAGGGGGTGTGGTACCCCTGGACCCCAGGTGTAGGGGGTGTAGTACCCCTGGACCCCAGGTGTAGGGGGTGTGGTACCTCTGGACCCCAGGTGTAGGGGGTGTGGTACCCCTGGACCTCAGGTGTAGGGGGTGTGGTACCCCTGGACCCCAGGTGTAGGGGGTGTGGTACCTCTGGACCCCAGGTGTAGGGGGTGTGGTACCCCTGGACCTCAGGTGTAGGGGGTGTGGTACCCCTGGACCCCAGGAGTAGGGGGTGTGGTACCTCTGGACCCCAGGTGTAGGGGGTGTGGTACCCCTGGACCCCAGGTGTATGGGGTGTGGTACCTCTGGACCCCAGGTGTAGGGGGTATGGTACCTCTGGACCCCAGGTGTAGGGGGTGTGGTACCTCTGGATCCCAGGAGTAGGGGTGTAGTACCCCTGGACCCCAGGTGTAGGGTGTGTGGTACCCCGGGACCCCAGATGTAGGGGGGGTATGGTACCTCTGGACTCCAGGTGTGGGACCTCTGGACCCGAGGTGTGGGGGGTATGGTACCCCAGGTGTGGGGGGGTGGTACCCCAGGTGTAGGGGGTGTGGTACCCCAGGTGTGGGGGGTGTGGTACCCCAGGTGTGGGGGGTGTGGTACCCCAGGTGTATGGGGTGTGGTACCCCAGGTGTAGGGGGTGTGGTACCTCAGGTGTGGGGGGTGTGGTACCCCAGGTGTGGGGGGCTGGTACCCCAGGTGTGGGGGGTGTGGCGCTGCCGTAGACGGTGAACGACCTCGGTGTCTTCTCTAGCAGGTGGACACTACACCCTAGGACCAAACCCTGGCACCACATCCAGGCACCACACCCTGGCACTACACCCAGGCACCACACCCTGGCACCACACCGTGGCACTACACCCAGGCACCACACCCAGGCACCACACCGTGGCACTACACCCTGGCACCACACCCTGGCACTACACCCAGGCACCACACCCTGGCACCACACCGTGGCACTACACCCAGGCACCACACCCTGGCACTACACCCAGGCACCAAACCCTGGCACCACACCCTGGCACCACACCATGGCACTACACCCAGGCACCACACCCTGGCACCACACCCTGGCACCACACCCTGGCACTACACCCAGGCACCACACCCTGGCACCCAACCCGTTCTCACACAAGACAGCACATATATGACTTAATGCTTAAAGTCAATATGTTGAATATGACTTAGTAAATATGTGATATATTCCCAGTTACTTTTTTTCCAAAACCCAAACTCTTCCTCACGTATCAATTTACGTTTCACAGTACCCGTCCGTCAACCTAGATAGCAGAATAGTCGTGATTGGTTCAATTATAAGGAAAATTGTAGTTTTCAGATCCCACATGGGTTGTAAAATTTACCTACTATTGTCCATGCTCTTAGAATATTACAGATCAGCTACTTCCTATTGAAGGCTCGTAGTTTTGTTTTGAGAAATATTAGTTGTTCTTAGTAAATTATAATAAGCACTAAAAATTATTACATAGAATAACAGTCCTTCGTCAATCAATATTATATACCATAGTTTGTGCTTTACAAATCTTTAAAGGATGTTTTGTAGGAACGCTAACAGAAAACGATGTTACGTTGGAATGTCTATGGGGTAAACTACTGCAAACAGGATATTATTGTGTCTACTATACCAACTATAGCTAGGATGGGTATATTGTCCACTACCACCTGTTAGGTGGGTAAGGGGTCCAATACCACCCACAGGATGGGTATGAGGGTCACATCCACCCACAGGATGAGTATGGGGACCACATCCACCCACAGGAAGGGTATGGGGTCCAATACCACCCACAGGATGAGTATGGCGTCCACTACAACCCACAGGATGGGTATGGGGCTCCAACCACCCATAGAATGAGTATGGGGCTCCAACCATCCATATAATGGGTATGGGGTCCAATAACACCCACTGGATGTGTTTGGCGTCCATTGTCGCGCGTCGAGCTCGAAAACCGCAGCATTCATCTCAGAACTATGCCTATTTCACGCAGATTTCTTAATAAACGTAAGAGTTTTATATGTCACAAGAAAGATAGAAATATAAGCTTCATTCTAAATACCTTACCATGGGCATATTTAAATTTAAAGCGAAGATACGTGTATTTTTATAATAGCCGAGCTCCGACCCCGGACAGATCGATCGACCGAGCAACTCTTTATTTATTTATTTATTTATGCATATACAAGAATGTACATTGGGAATGTGAGGATACATAATATGGTAATTACAGTCTTGTATAGCCACTAGTACGCGCAGCGTTTCGGGCAGGTCCTTAATCTAAGAAAATTTTAAGGTCTCAGAAAAAGGTTTAAGAAGGTTGCAGTCTCCGTGGTGTGGTGGTAAGACACTCGCCTGGCGTTCCGCGAGCGCTATGTCATGGGTTCGTATCCTGGCCGGGGAGGATTTACTGGGCGCAATTCCTTAACTGTAGCCTCTGTTTAACGCAACAGTAAAATGTGTACTTGGATGAAAAAACGATTCTTCGCGGCAGGGGATCGTATTCCAGGGACCATAGGATTAAGGACTTGCCCGAAACGCTACGCGTACTAGTGGCTCTACAAGAATGTAACAACTCTTGTATATATCTCAAAAAGGTAAATGCTTGCAAAATTTATAGACAAAAAAATGATAACAGTTACGTGGAATGAAAAAAATAAGATGAGAGAAAATTGTAGGTACAGTATATTAAAGCACATAGGTAGCTAAGATTGATTGCAATGACAGCTTGAATGGTAGTTGACAAAAATTGGTAGGCACAATACAGCAGAAACAATATAAGATTGATTGCAATGACAGCTTGAATGGTAGTTGACAAAAATTGGTAGTCACAATCCAGCATATGGCTAGCACATAAAAGAAGACAGCAATGAACACAATGATAAGGTTGTTTGATACTACATAAAAATTAGGAGACTGGGTAACACTAGGTACAGAGCAAATTTAAAGCTCAGTGTAGGAAACTAAGAAGATGAAATTAGGTACTTTTTGGTTTTGCTTTTAAATAAGGCAAAAGTTTTACAGTTTTTCAATTCACTAGGGAGTGAGTTCCATAGACTAGGTCCCTTAATTTGCATAGAGTGTTTACACAGATTAAGTTTGACCCTGGGGATATCAAAGAGATTTTTATTTCTGGTGTGGTGATAATGGGTCCTATTACATCTGTCCAGGGAGAGTTTCAGAGCATGGTCTGCATTTAAGAACAGGATTTTGCAAGTGTAGTTGACACAAGAGAATGTGTGGAGGGAGTTAATATTCAGCAAGTTTAGGGATTTAAACAAGGGAGCTGAGTGTTGTCTGAAAGCAGAGTTAATTATTATTCTGATAGCAGATTTTTGCTGTGTGATGATGGGCTTAAGGTGGTTTGCAGTGGTAGACCCCCATGCACAGATACCATAATTAAGATAGGGGTAGATTAGTGCATAATATAGTGAGAGGAGAGCAGAGTTAGGAACATAATATCTGATTTTGGAGAGTATACCAACTGTCTTAGAGACTTTCTTAGTTATGTGTTGAATGTGGGTGCTGTAGTTGAGTCTCTTGTCTAGGAATAGGCCAAGAAACTTGCCATCATTTTTATTACTGATGTTAATGTTGTCTATCTGTAGCTGAATTGCATTTGATGATTTGCTTTCTCTCAGAACAATGTTTATTTCACGTGAATTCGTTAATAAACATATATGTTTTATATGTCTCAAGATAGGCAGACATATAAGCTTCACTTTAAACACTTTACCATAGACATATTTAAAGTTCTAATGAAGATACATGTATTTTAAAAATTACGGAGCTCCCACCCCGTACAGACTGAACGACAGAGCAACTCTCTCTCAGATCAATGTTTATTTCACGTAAATTCGTTAATAAACACAAATGTTTTATATGTCTTAAGCAAGATAGAAATAAGAGCTCCATTTTAAATACATTACAATAGACATATTTATAGCTCAAGTGAAGATACATATGTTTTTATAGTAGCGCTCAGTAGCTTGTCGGGCATGGAGTGCAGACGCCTACGCAAAAAAAAAAAAAAAAAAAAAAAAAAAAAAATAATTAACAAAGATACGCTAATAAAGCCTAAAATCTTATATGCCTCCAGAAAGACCGAGATATGAACATTATTATGATTGCACCAAATGAAATATATCATGTTCGAGAACAAAGATATATCAATTTTAAATTAAGTTTCGACTCTTGCTCGGGCGAGAGAGATGGGGCGACTCTCGCCCCATCTATTGGGGATTCTGTCCACTAAAGACCCAAAGCTACTCAAACCCTCCTAGCATTATTTAGGTAATGAAGTAATATGGTATATATACTCACTATAATGTGGGTGTTGAATGCAGAACATGAGAAAACATATATTTACTCCAAACTAATGTAATTTCATTATGAAATAAGTAAATAAGTAGCATCAAAGGAAGTCGACGGTCCAAGCGTCAATGTTGTGGAGCGACTTATCCAAGATATATCGTTGTTTGGAAAGTGTTTGTTGGCATATCCAGTTGTCGCACTTCTCTGCACAAATTATCACAAATTTAAATTATAATGTTAACAAGTAGAATACATATTTTTAATAAAATCTAACATAACTAGCCAGAAAACATTTAACATTTATTAAAAATATATGTTTGGAAGTTAAATCGACTTCATAGGACAATAGTTCTGTTATATTACAAAAAAAAAAAATATATACTCGTTATTCGTTGACATGCGTTCGTTACCTAAACTACCATGTACTGTACTTATGTAAAATCTCCCATGTCTCTTCGCTCATCTCACCAAACCCTACAGACTGTGATATATTGTTTAATTAATTGAGATTCACAAATAAAGCTTATAATTGTATATGTTATCAAAAAGGCAGAGCTTAGTTTAGTTCATTTATTATGCACCCCATACCCATCCTATGGGCGATAGTGGAGTGTTACAGAGGCACATAATGGGCTCAGGGACTGAGCCCCACAATTCATATAGCCAAGCAAGTTATAATCTTGATAAGCTAGTTACAAAAGTCAATGCACATTGTCACATCAACAATGGGCTCGAGACCGACCACAAGTACAGTTTATAATTTAAGCAACTGACATATATGGAGGGCTAGTGTCACAATTGATATGTTTATCCTACACATAACCCCCTCTCCCCCATCAAATGGGCAGCGGTGGATAGGTTACAATCAAGTCGTTTTTTTGCGTTTTATTCAGAGATTAGATCTTATTGGGTGAGGAAAGATATTCATATTTTAAAGAAGGCTTCTTGGCTGATGCTCTCCATTGATGGAAAATATACAACCTTTTGCAAATCAATGTTAGTTTGATCTAGATATTGTAATTAACGAAAGTATTTGTCATCAGAAAGGTAGACATATAGGCTACATTTAAAATCCTTTGTCATAAATATAACTGAAGTGAAAACGAAGATATATGCGTTTTGATAGTTACTTGATGGCTAGCTCTGAGAGTGTGAAGCCCTGCACACCAGCCAATAAATTGTATAATTAGTTTCCATATATTTTAATTAATCTTAAAAATCTATATGTCAGAAGAAAGGAAGATGTAGCCGTTAATGTGACAACATTTAAAAATATATATCTCTTAAGTTAAATAAATAATACCACCTTATCGCCTGTGTCCGGACACATGAAAACTACCTAGGTATCAGTATCCAGCCAGGCGGGGATCACAGGCTGCACAATACTGATAAATTATGTAATGCACTACTTGTGGTCGATCTCGAACCCATTTATGATGTGACGACTTATAGTGAATTTTGTAACTAGCTCATCAAGATTGTAACTTGCTTAGCTAAATGAATTGTGGGGTTCGGTCCATTCATTTTCTTTCTTTATTATGCACCCCATAATACCCATTCCGTGGGGGGTGATGTAAAGGATTACAGAGGCACATAATCGGTTCAGGAACTGAACCCTCTAGTTCGTTTAGCTAAGCAAATAACAATCTTTTGACACTAGTTACAAAATTATTAATGTACACATACATGTACATATACATACGTATACATATATACATACACATACATATTTAATCAACCAAACAAATACACACATCAGTAATCTTTTGTCACAAGTAATTCAACAAAAGGCTCACAACAGTCACTATAAAAGGCACTTTACGTCTATGAGGAGTCGCAGTTACTAGTCTTGCTCCACACCCACCCAACTGGGCGGCAGCTTTACAGTCATTTGCTGCATACTTACCCAACTGGGCGGCAGCTTTACAGTCATGTGCTGCACACATACCCAACTGGGTGGCAGCTTTACAGTCATGTGCTGCACACCCACCCAACTGGGCGGCAGCTTTACAGTCATTTGCTGCATACTTACCCAACTAGGCGGCAGCTTTACAGTCATGTGCTCCACACCCACCCAACTGGGCGGCAGCTTTACAGTCATGTGCATGCATTACCTACAGTAAGCAAATTTTGGATGCTTCGCTAAAATTTCGGGCAGCACATCATTATGAATGAAGTACTTATACACATTTCATGGACACTATTGATGTTGTTATCTTTAAATTCCGCGATTTTTTCGCATTCCATTATATAATGACGCAAAGTATGCGAATAGTTCTGCTGACAGAGTATACATTTAGTCAAATCTACATCATCAGATGTTACAAATTCCCAGAGGTACTTGTAGCCGAGCCTAAACCTAGCAGTGGTAACATCTAGAAGTCTGCTAGCATTATTGGATGACCCATAGACTTGCGATTCATCAAAGTTTATACAATATTGTGAAATTGAGAGTCAGTGTTGTAACATAAATTGGTAAATCATAAATATTGTAAGTTAAGAATCTGATGCATGTGTGTGTGTTGGGGGGGGGGGGATATACCCTTGGTAAGCGAGAGTGAAAAGTAACCTTACACGTTCTGCGGTCAATGTGGGGGGCGAAGGAGGGTGGGAGAGTCAAATCCACCCTCCAACATCTGGGCATTGTACCACCAGCCTCCACAACACTCCATCAGCCTCCAGCTGATGCTTGTAGATGCCTCATCTAACCTCACCTATGTCACACATTAACCTACAGTTCCTGTGATAATTAAACTCATCACAGTGGCGTCTCGCCAATATAAACTGTATTGGATTTTGTCCCGAAATAGCTATATGCTGACTGGACGTGTATGTATGTATGTATGTATGTATGTATGTATGTATGTATGTATGTATGTACGCATGTATGTATGTATGTATGTATGTATGTATGTATGTATGTATGTATGTATGTATGTGTGTATGTATTCCCAATCACGTTAAAGACTCCTCCTCTATCATCCAATTAAAAAGAAAAACAACTATGTACTAAATAATCAACTCCTTGTAACTTTAATTATGCTGACCTTCCTATCTGCATTCAGACTGAGCCTACCATCATTATAGGTGATTATAACGCTAGGCATAGGAATATTGGTAATTCGCAGTTCAATAATCGTAACGGCAACCAACTGTTGTCACTATTAGGTAGTCACGATGATGCACAGATTGTGGGTGACCTTGAACCGACGCATATCTACGGGGGTATTCTTGATCTATGTCTCGGTTTCAACGTCTCCCACGCCGTGTGCGCCTCGTCAATAGTGCCAGATATGGCGTCTGATCATCTGGCCATATTAGCCACTGTAAACATTGGCAGCTCTATCCTCCCTGGTGGAGTGTTCAAGCGGAAGAGGCTGGCTCTGCCCATCGATCAACGAGACAATTTTGTTGCCCATGTGTCAGATTGGTGCAGTTCATCTGAGCCTTCATCAGTTGAAGATTTTAACAATGAGCTCACAGATACTATCGACCAGTTTATAGAAACACTTGATCCATCGTCCAGGCCACGTAACCCAAATTACACTGGTCATAGCACTTATGCTTATTATAATGATTCTAAATTGCATGCACTAAAACGCACTGCCAGAATAATTGGACCAGCTTATAGAAGGACCCGCACTGCTGAAATGCTTCGGCTCTTTCAAGCGGCTCTGGCTAAGGCCAGGGTATGGTGGAGCTGAGGCAGACAGACTGGGAAACTTTTGTCCGTGGTCTCAATTCTCACACGCCACTAAGTCGAGCATGGAAGGATATCAACAAGATCAAAGGGAAAAATGCTGCAGAGATCTCGTACCCTAATCCTCTGCACAGAGCAAATGAGCTGTTGATGCTTGGGCCACGACTTCCAGCTTTGACAGTCTTCCTCTACCCTCACAGAATGAATTAAATAATAGATATACTGATAGGGCAAGGTTCCTTGACTTTATGCGTCATCAAGAGGATGACTGTGACATGTTTTTTACTGAATACGAACTAGATTCTGCTCTACATAAAGGCAAAGCTACATCACCCGGGGAGGATGGAGTTACTTACTGCATACTGCATATGCTTCTGTTAGTTCCAGGGAATCCCTTGCTTCAATTGTATAATATGAGCTATGTAACTGGGGACCTTCCTAAGTCATTGACCAACAGTGTTATTATTCCCATTCCTAAACCTCACCAGCCGAGTGCTTTTCGCCCAATCTCCCTCACTAGTTGTCTCTATAAGTGTCTTGAGAGGATGTTCTCAACCGTCTCCTTTACAAAATTAATAATATGTTGTCTCCCCAGATATATGGCTTTACGCATGGAAAAAGTGTACATCACTGTATTACCACATTCCTCACCCTGCATACTGATAGGTCATATACCACTTTCCTAGATCTAAAGTCAGCCTTTGACATTGCTAACCCACACGTCATTCTGAGAGAACTTGCTAAAATGAATGTAGGAGGATGGCTTCTACGGTGGATAAGAGGCTATCTATCCAACAGGAAGTCATCTGTACTGTTCCAAGGGCATAGGCGTGTAACGAGAGATTTTGAACTTGGCACTCCACAGGGAGGTGTCCTCAGTCGTACTCTGTTCAATGTGTTAATCAATGCACTTTTAAACTTAGTAACTAGAAGGTCCAGCGAACACATCATTAGCTATGTGGATGATATACTGATCCACACCAATGGGTATACCAACACCCAAAATGTTCTGAACTCTGTATTGTACACATGTCAGGAACTATGATTAGTCATCTCAGTAGAGAAAACAAAGATCTTGAACCGACACCCACCCAGACGAGGTGGGGCCGTTCGCAAAATGCAGTTGGATGATGGCTCTCTGCTCGACTATGTTACCAGATACAAATACCTTGGTCTTGAGGTTCTACTGTACCGCAATGTTTTAGCCAGACTGGGTCGCCAATGTAGAGAGAGGCTCCGTGCTCTCAAGGCTGTGGCAGGCTGTGGCAGGCAAACACAACTGTACCGTACAGTGTTATATATTTATTTCAGTTTGAACAATTTTTAACATTAAAGGATAAATCCTTTAATTGGTTGAAATTGGTTTTAACATTCGAAATCTAATTTGTTGATGTTAAATAATATAAGGTTCAAATTTATTAAGATACATACTTTAAAAACTATTTCTATTTGATACCAACAGTATCACGTTAAGAGAAGCATCTCGCCTTGCTAACCCAAGTATAAAATACAGTATATAAAGAAACGGTGCAACTGTACTGGTATCTGCAGTACAAATATATGTCCCTATTTAAAGAAAAAATAAACTGCACCAATCACTGCCACTCCTCACACCAATGCAACAATAAGGAGAGTGATAACAGTGCTTCACATTCGACAATGTTAAATTATTTAACAGATGACGAGATAATGAACATTGGAACAAATGTACAGCTCTCTGACCTTCATATAAAATCTGCATGTGACCTCATCAAACAAACTGTGCCAAGCGTAGAAGGCCTTCATGACCCAGCGTTGTAGCGGGACCTCTCCTGGCCAGTTACAATTGGTGAATTTATTCAAATTATCCAAGTTGATGGTTGTCACTGGGTCACCGTTTCCAACATTAGAGTAACGGGACAAATTAACATATACGACACCAGGCATAAATTACCATCCAAATCTACTGAAGTTATCTTGTATGCTCTTGCTAACTGCCAGGATACCTGGTTGATACCTGGTTGATGGGGTTCTGGGAGTTCTTCTACTCCCCAAGCCCGGCCCGAGGCCAGGCTTGACTTGTGAGAGTTTGGTCCACCAGGCTGTTGCTTGGAGCGGCCCGCAGGCCCACATACCCACCACAGCCCGGTTGGTCCGGCACTCCTTGGAGGAATAAATCTAGTTTCCTCTTGAAAATGTCTTGGATGATAAGCTGATATGCAATGTAATGAATGTCAGCAGACACAGGGACTCAAGTATGAGTGGGGTATATGCTGCGGCGTTTGATGCATCACTTGCAAGTGGTGTAGATCCGGTGAACCTCGTATGATGTGCAGAATATGAGACAACATCTACAAGAGAACTTCAAAGGAAAGTGTCTCATCTCATTCCCTGCAGCTCAGACACTGAGAAGAAAACGAATCATCCGGTCATGCTCGATGGAAGTGTACTGCATTTGCAGAAAGCCAAATGATTTGAAGCTGAGGGTATGCTGTGACCGTTGCAATATTTGGCACCATGGATTATGTGTAGGTGTAACAGAATGTAATGATGATTCGTGGATTTGTTTCTTGTGCGCTAGCAAGTTGTGAATTATAATTTAAAATAATTAATACATTATTATTATTATTATTATTATAACTTTACCAAATGCTTTGCTGAATCAAATAATGTTATTACTTTCAATGTGTTACAATAGCAAAATTAAGTGCTGCAAGTGTCAGGTCTTTTATATAGTCGGTATTTGTTATATTCTGTACTCTTTTTATGTTATTTAAATTTCAAATAGAAATAGTTTTTAAAGTATGTATCTTAATAAATTTGAACCTTATATTATTTAACATCAACAAATTAGATTTCGAATATTAAAACCAATTTCAACCAATTAAAGGATTTATCCTTTAATGTTAAAAATTGTTCAAACTGAAATAAATATATAACACTGTACGGTACAGTTGTGTTTAATTATGTTTTGTGATTCCTTTGGAAAAGGTATTTGTGCACCAAGTACTACTAGGTCAGTATGAGATATGCTGAATGTTGTCAATATACCATCTGAATACGCCTCACTTTGCGTTAATCATTGGACGTCCTAATGATTAAGGTCCCCAAAAGGACTTAATCAGACCTCAGTGGACATTTTTACTCTCACTCACTCTCTCTCTCTCAGAGCATCCCCTTGTGTGATGTATGTGGGTGCTGAAGTTCAGTCTCTTCTCTATGTATAGGTGAAGGAACTTTCCATAATTGTTATTGCTAATGTTTACTTGTAATACTGGGTATACATCCGGTGTTCTTACCCTCGACCGCGGCGAGGGTAAGCCGCGGCCGAATGGTCTGAAACCCACAAATATTTACAATGGGGAGGGGGGGGGGATAACATTTCCTCTTCAAGCACGCGCACACAAATGAACTATGTTACTTAACTGGAAGCACTCGTACAACATAATTTACACGATTTCTCAGGATAATTATACTTCTTACCAGCATATATACAGTATAGTACCTAGGAGGTTCTCTTCAATGATATCTAAGATAATTAAAAGAACCCAAGCAAACTACTGTGGAAATGTGCAGGACAAACATATCAATTGTGACACTAGCTCTCCACATATGGCATTTTCTTAATTTAGAAACTGTACTTGTGGTCGATCTCGAACCCATGTTGTTGATGTGACGATGTATTATGAATTTTGTGGCTAGCTCCTCAAGATTGTAACTTGCTTAGATAAATAAATTGTGTGTTCAGTCCCTGAACCCATTATGTGATAAATTAACTAAACTAAAAACTACAGTATGGCGACGAAACCTGAACTGCATAATGTAAATAGGGATAAACCAGAAAAAGATATAGGTGAAGAATAACACCAGGTAACTGTAAAACTGCCACCCAGTTGGGTGGGTGTGGAGCACATGACTGTAAAGCTGCCACCCAGTTGGGTGGGTGTGGAGCACATGACTGTAAAGCTGCCACCCAGTTGGGTGGGTGTGGAGCACATGACTGTAAAACTGCCACCCAGTTGGGTGGGTGTGGAGCACATGACTGTAAAGCTGACACCCAGTTGGGTGGGTGTGGAGCACATGACTGTAAAGCTGCCGCCCAGTTGGGTGGGTGTGGAGCACATGACTGTAAAGCTGCCGCCCAGTTGGGTGGGTGTGGAGCAAGACTAGTAACTGTGCGACTCTTCATAGATGTAAAGTGCCTTGTATAGTGACTGTTGTGAGCCTCTTGTTGAATCACTTGTGATACAAAAGATTACTGATGTGTGTATTTGTGTGGGTGATTAAATATGCATGTGTATGTATATATGTATATGTACATGTATGCATAAGTATGTGTACATTAATAATTTTGTAACTAGCGTCAAAAGATTGTTATTTGCTTCGCTGAACGAACTAGAGGGTTCAGTTCCTGAACCGATTATGTGCCTCTGTAAACCTTTATACCACCGCCCACGGGATGGGTATTATGGGGTGCATAATAAAGAAAGAAAATGAATGGACCGAACCCCACAATTCATTTAGCTAAGCAAGTTACAATCTTGATGAGCTACTTACAAAATTCACTATAAGTCGTCACATCATAAATGGGTTCGAGATCAACCACAAGTAGTGCATTACATAATTTATCAGTATTGTGCAGCCTGTGATCCCCGCCTGGCTGGATACTGATACCTAGGTAGTTTTCATGTGTCCGGACACAGGCGATAAGGTGGTATTATTTATTTAACTTAAGAGATATATATTTTTAAATGTTGTCACATTAACGGCTACATCTTCCTTTCTTCTGACATATAGATTTTTAAGATTAATTAAAATATATGGAAATTAATTATACAATTTATTGGCTGGTGTGCAGGGCTTCACACTCTCAGAGCTAGCCATCAAGTAACTATCAAAACGCATATATCTTCGTTTTCACTTCAGTTATATTTATGACAAAGGATTTTAAATGTAGCCTATATGTCTACCTTTCTGATGACAAATACATTCGTTAATTACAATATCTAGATCAAACTGACATTGATTTTCAAAAGGTTGTATATTTTCCATCAATGGAGAGCATCAGCCAAGAAGCCTTCTTTAAAATATGAATATCTTTCCTCACCCAATAAGATCTAATCTCTGAATAAAACGCAAAAAACGACTTGATTGTAACCTATCCACCGCTGCCCATTTGATGGGGGAGAGGGGGTTATGTGTAGGATAAACATATCAATTGTGACACTAGCCCTCCATATATGTCAGTTGCTTAAATTATAAACTGTACTTGTGGTCGGTCTGGAGCCCATTGTTGATGTGACAATGTGCATTGACTTTTGTAACTAGCTTATCAAGATTATAACTTGCTTGGCTATATGAATTGTGGGGCTCAGTCCCTGAGCCCATTATGTGCCTCTGTAACACTCCACTATCGCCCATAGGATGGGTATGGGGTGCATAATAAATGAACTAAACTAAGCTCTGCCTTTTTGATAACATATACAATTATAAGCTTTATTTGTGAATCTCAATTAATTAAACAAGGCGATGAGTCACAATAACGTGGCTGAAGTATGTTGACCATACCACACACTAGAAGTTGAAGGGACGACGACGTTTCGGTCCGTCCTGGACCATTCACAATCGACTTGAGAATGGTCCAGGACGGACCGAAACGTCGTCGTCCCTTCAACTTCTAGTGTGTGGTCTGGTCAACTTAATTAAACAATATATCACAGAGCCTGTAGGGTTCGGTGAGATGAGCGAAGAGACATGGGAGATTTTACATAAGTACAGTACATGGTAGTTTAAGTAGCGAACGCATGTCAACGAATAGCGAATATATATAACAAAACTATTGTCCTATGAAGTCGATTTGAAGTTAGTGATAGACACCAATGTGTAGCCATCAATAATATAACCTCTCCCATTCTACCAATAACCGTTGGAGTGCCACAGGGCAGCATCTTGGGGCCTCTTCTATTTCTTATATACATCAATGGTCTGCCTAATGTGTCTAACATTCTGAAACCTATTTTGTTTGCTGATGATGCTACCCTCATCTACTCCAACCCCAACCCACATACACTAAATGATGTTGTTAATAATGAACTAAAAAAAGTCCACTTATGGATGTCAACCAACAAACTAACACTTAACATAGAAAAGACCTACTACATCCTATTTGGAAGCAAATCTACAAATGCAATTCAGCTTCAGATAGACAATGTAAACATTAGCAATAAAAATGATGGAAAGTTTCTTGGCCTATTCCTAGACAAGAGACTCAATTTCAGTGCCCACATACAACACATAACTAAGAAAGTCTGTAAAACAGTTGGTATACTCTCCAAAATCAGATATTATGTACCTAACTCTGCTCTCATCTCTCTACATTATGCACTAATCTATCCCAATCTCAACTATGGTATCTGTGCATGGGGTTCAACCACTGCAAACCACCTCTAGTCCATCATCACCCAGCAAAAATCTGCTATCAGAATAATATCAAATTCTGCTTTCAGACAACACACAGCCCCCTTGTTTAACTCCCTAAACATGCTAAACATAATCTCACTCCATAAATTCTCTTGTGTCAACTACATTTACAAAACCCTGTTCTTAAATGCAAATCCTGCTCTGAAACTCTTCCTGGACAGATGTAATAGGACCCATTATCACCACACAAGAAATAAATATCTCTTTGATATCCCCAGAGTTAAACTTAATCTGTGTAAACACTCTATGCAAATAAAGGTACCCAGTTTATGGAACTCACTCCCTACTGAATTGAAAAGCTGTCCAACTTTTACATCATTCAAAATCAATACTAAAAGGTATCTAATTTCATCTTCATAGTTTTTCACTTTTTGCCTTAAAATTGCACTGTATCTATTGCTACCCAATCTCCCAACCTTTATGTTCCCAATTTGAACATCTTTACCATTGTGATCATTGATGTCTTCTTATATGTGCTGCCAATCTGCTGTATGGTGTTCATAAATCTTGTTTATCTGTATCTTTTGCTACCCAGTCTCCCAATCTTTATGTACCCAATCTGAACATCTTTACCATTGTGATCATTGCTGTCTTATATGTGCTGTCAATCTGCTGTATGGTGTCTATTAATCTTGTTTAAATTACTAATCAAGCTGTCAATGTAATCAATCAGAGCTTTAATATAACAATGTGCTTTAATATACTTACTAAGCTCTCTCATCTCATTTTTCTCTTGCAATGTATCTTTGTCATTTATCAATTCTGATAGAAATTACCTACTTAAAATTATCTGTTAGATTAAGGACCTGCCCGAAACGCTGCGCGTACTAGTGGCTTTACAAGAGTGTAAATACTGTACTCTCCAATGTATTCTGACAAACCCAATGTACCTTCTTGTATATATATATAAATAAATAAATAAAATAAATAAATTTAACTTCCAAACATATATTTTTTAATAAATGTTAAATGTTTTCTGACTACTTATGTTAGATTTTATTAAAAATATGTATTCTACTTGTTAACATTATAATTTAAATTTGTGATAATTTGTGCAGAGAAGTGCGACAACTGGATATGCCAACAAACACTTTCCAAACAACGATATATCTTGGATAAGTCGCTCCACAACATTGACGCTTGGACCGTCGACTTCCTTTGATGCTACTTATTTACTTATTTCATAATGAAATTACATTAGTTTGGAGTAAATATATGTTTTCTCATGTTCTGCATTCAGCACCCACATTATAGTGAGTATATATACCATATTACTTCATTACCTAAATAATGCTAGGAGGGTTTGAGTAGCTTTGGGTCTTTAGTGGACAGAATCCCCAATAGATGGGGCGAGAGTCGCCCCATCTCTCTCGCCCGAGCAAGAGTCGAAACTTAATTTAAAATTGATATATCTTTGTTCTCGAACATGATATATTTCATTTGGTGCAATCATAATAATGTTCATATCTCGGTCTTTCTGGAGGCATATAAGATTTTAGGCTTTATTAGCGTATCTTTGTTAATTATACAATATATCGGCAAGTGCGTAGGCGTCTGCACTCCATGCCCGACAAGCTACTGAGCGCTACTATAAAAACATATGTATCTTCACTTGAGCTATAAATATGTGTATTGTAATGTATTGAAAATGAAGCTCTTATTTCTAACTTGCTTAAGACATATAAAAGATTTGCGTTTATTAATGAATTTACGTGAAATAAACATTGATATGAGAGAGAGTTGCTCTGTCGTTCAGTCTGTACGGGGTGGGAGCTCCGTAATTTTTAAAATACATGTATCTTCATTATAACTTTAAATATGTCTATGGTAAAGTGTTTAATGTGAAGCTTATATGTCTGCCTTTCTTGAGACATATAAAACACATATGTTTATTAACGAATTCACGTAAAATAAACATTGTTCTGCGAGAGAGTTGCTTGGTCGATCGATCTGTCTGCGGTCGGAGCTCGGCTATTATAAAAGTACACGTATCTTCGCTTTAAATTTAAATATACCCATGGTAAGGTATTTAGAATGAAGCTTATATTTCTATCTTTCTTGTGACATATAAAATTCTTACGTTTATTAAGGAATCTGCGTGAAATAGGCATGGTTCTGAGATGAATGCTGCGGTTTTCGAGCTCGACAATGGACGCCAAACACATCCAGTGGGTGTTATTGGACCCCATACCCATTCTATGGATGGTTGGAGCCCCATACTCATTCTATGGGTGGTTGGAGCCCCATACCCATCCTGTGGGTTGTAGTGGACGCCATACTCATCCTGTGGGTGGTATTGGACCCCATACCTTCCTGTGGGTGGATGTGGTCCCCATACTCATCCTGTGGGTGGATGTGACCCTCATACCCATCCTGGGGGTGGTATTGGACCCCTTACCCACCTAACAGGTGGTAGTGGACAATATACCCATCCTAGCTATAGTTGGTATAGTAGTTTAGGTCTCACCCCTCACCGTAACTCTCTGCTTCCTATTCCTTAGGTACTCCCTTATCCACTGGAGCACCTTACCAGCTACACCTGCCTGTCTCTCCAGCTTATGTACCAGCCTCTTATGCGGTACTGTGTCAAAGGCTTTCCGACAATCCAAGAAAATGCAGTCCGCCCAGCCCTCTCTTCCTTGCTTAATCTGTGTTACCTGGTCATAGAATTCTATTAAACCAGTCAGGCAAGATTTACCCTCCCTGAACCCATGTTGTCGATTTGTCACGAAGTCCCTTCTCTCCAGATGTGCTACTAGGTTTTTTCTCACGATCTTCTCCATCACCTTGCATGGTATACAAGTCAAGGACACTGGCCTGTAGTTCAGTGCCTCTTTCCTGTCGCCCTTTTTGTATATTGGGACCACATTCGCTGTCTTCCATATTTCTGGTAGGTCTCCCGTCTCCAGTGACCTACTATACCCTATGGAGAGTGGCAAGCAAAGTGCCTCTGCACACTCTTTCAGTACCCATGGCGAGATCCCGTCTGGACCAACAGCCTTTCTAACATCCAGGTCCAGCAGGTGTCTCTTGACCTCCTCTCTCGTAATTTCAAACTCTTCCAAGGCCGCCTGGTTTACTTCCCTTTCTCCTAACACAGTGACCTCACCTTGTTCTGTTGTGAAGACCTCTTGGAACCTCGTGTTGAGTTCATCACACACCTCTTTGTCATTCTTTGTATACCTGTCCTCGCCTGTTCTAAGTTTCACTACCTGTTCTCTCACTGTTGTTTTCCTTCTGATGTGACTGTGGAGTAGCTTTGGTTCGGTCTTGGCTTTGTTTGCTATATCATTTTCATAACTTTTCTCTGCTTCTCTTCTCACCCTGACATACTCATTCCAGGTTCTCTGGTATCTCTCTCTGCTTTCTGGTGTTCTGTTATTCCGGAAGTTCCTCTACGCCCTTTTGTTCAGTACCTTTGCTTCCATACATGCCCTATTACACCATGGATTCTTCTTTTGCTTCTCGGATTTTTCCTTTTGGGCCGGGATGTATCTGCTTACTGCCTCCTGACACTTTTGGGTGACATAGTCCATCATATCTTGTACAGACTTAGCTCTGAGTTCTGTGTCCCAAGGTATTTCCCTTAGGAAGCTTCTCATCTCCTCATAATTTCCTTTTCGGTATGCCAGCCTTTTGTTTCCTAGTTCTTTTTTTTGGGGGATAATTCCTAGCTCTACCAGGTACTCAAAGTTCAATACACTGTGATCACTCATTCCCAAGGGCGCTTCCATCTTGACTTCCCTTATATCCCACTCATTTAGGGTAAATATCAGATGAAGCATTGCTGGTTCATCCTCTCCTCTCATTCTTGTTGGATCCTTGATGTGCTGGCTTAGAAAGTTTCTTGTTGCCACGTCCAGCAGCTTTGCTCTCCATGTTTCTGGTCCTCCATGCGGGTCTCTGTTCTCCCAATATATCTTCCCATGGTTGAAGTCTCCCATGATTAGTAGTCCTGATCCATTCCTGCTAGCAACAGAAGCTGCTCTTTCTATTATGTTAATGGTGGCCATGTTGTTTCTATCATATTCCTGTCTAGGTCTTCTGTCATTTGGTGGTGGATTATATATGACTACGACTATAATTTTTTTACCTCCATTTGTTACAGTACCTGCTATGTAGTCACTGAAAACTTCACAGCCCTGAATATCCATCTCCTCAAAATCCCAGCCTTTTCTTACCAGCAGAGCTACACCACCCCCACCTCTTCCTTCCCTCTCTTTCCTCATAACATAATAGTCCTGTGGGAACACTGCGTTTGTTATCGTTTTCGTGATCTTTGTTTCTGTGAGTGCTATTATGTCTGGGTTTTCCCTCTAGTACCCGCTCTCCAAGCTCATTTGCTTTATTTGTAATTCCATGCACTGTTGGACTGTTGCATGTGCACTGTTGCATGTGCACTGTTTCATGTGCACTGTTGCATGTTCTTTTGCATGTGCACTGTTTCGTGTGCACTGTTGCATGTTCTTTTGCATGTGCACTGTTTCATGTGCACTGTTGCATGTTCTTTTGTATGTGCACTGTTGTATGTTCTTTTGCATGTGCACTGTTTCATGTGAACTGTTGCATGTGCACTGTTGCATGTTCTTTTGCATGTGCACTGTTGTATGTTCTTTTGCATGTGCACTCTTTCATTGGCACTGTTGTATATGCACTGTTGCATGTGCAATGTTGCATGTTCACTGTTTCATGTGCAATGGTGCATGTGCAATGTTGCATGTGCACTGTTGGATGTGCACTGTTGCATGTGCACTGTTGCATGTGCACTGTTGCATGTGCATTGTTGCATGTACACTATTGCATGTGCACTGTTGCATGTGCATTGTTGCATGTGCACTGTTGCATGTGCACTCTAGAGATTCCACACTGGCTACGTCATGACGCGCACTCATATTGCACTCCAAAGACAATTCCATTCTTTCTCTTACTCTCCTAAGTGTATATATATATATATATATATATATATATATATATATATATATATATATATATATATATAATATATATAATATGTATATATATATAATATATATATATATATAATATATATATATATATATATATATATGCGAACAAGCCAGAATGGTCCCCTGGACAATATGCAACTGAAAACTCACACCCCAGAAGTGACTCGAACCCATACTCCCAGAAGCAACGCAACTGGTATGTACAAGACGCCTTAATCCACTTGACCATCACGACCGGACATAATGAGGTGATAGCCGAGGCTATTTGAACCACCCCACCGCCGGCACTCGGATAGTTATCTTGGGCATAGCATTTTACCAAATCACCTCATTCTTAGGGGCACACGTGAGGAACACAAATGCGAACAAGCCAGAATGGTCCCCTGGACAATATGCAACTGAAAACTCACACCCCAGAAGTGACTCGAACCCATACTCCCAGAAGCAACGCAACTGGTATGTACAAGACGCCTTAATCCACTTGACCATCACGACCGGACATAATGAGGTGATAGCCGAGGCTATTTGAACCACCCCACCGCCGGCACTCGGATAGTTATCTTGGGCATAGCATTTCACCAAATCACCTCATTCTTTGGGGCACACGTGAGGAACACAAATGCGAACAAGCCTGAATGGTCCCCAGGACTATATGCGAATGAAAACTCACACCCCAGAAGTGACTCGAACCCATACTCCCAGAAGCAACGCAACTGGTAACTACAGGGCGCCTTAATCCGCTTGACCATCACGGCCGTCAAAAGGAAGTGATAGCCGAGGCTATTTGAGCCACTTCCCCGACGGCAACTCGGATGGTAATCTTGGGCATAGCATTTCACCAAATCACCTCATTCTTTGGGGCACACGTGAGGAACACAAATGCGAACAAGCCTGAATGGTCCCCAGGACTATATGCGAATGAAAACTCACACCCCAGAAGTGACTCGAACCCATACTCCCAGAAGCAACGCAACTGGTAACTACAGGGCGCCTTAATCCGCTTGACCATCACGGCCGTCAAAAGGAAGTGATAGCCGAGGCTATTTGAGCCACTTCCCCGACGGCAACTCGGATGGTAATCTTGGGCATAGCATTTCACCAAATCACCTCATTCTTTGGGGCACACGTGAGGAACACAAATGCGAACAAGCCTGAATGGTCCCCAGGACTATATGCGAATGAAAACTCACACCCCAGAAGTGACTCGAACCCATACTCCCAGAAGCAACGCAACTGGTATCTACAGGGCGCCTTAATCCGCTTGACCATCACGGCCGTCAAAAGGAAGTGATAGCCGAGGCTATTTGAGCCACTTCCCCGACGGCAACTCGGATGGTAATCTTGGGCATAGCATTTCACCAAATCACCTCATTCTTTGGGGCACACGTGAGGAACACAAATGCGAACAAGCCTGAAACAATCCGAGTTGTCGTCGGGGAAGTGGCTCAAATAGCCTCGCTATCACTTCCTTTTGACGGCCGTGATGGTCAAGCGGATTAAGGCGCCCTGTAGTTACCAGTTGCGTTGCTTCTGGGAGTATGGGTTCGAGTCACTTCTGGGGTGTGAGTTTTCATTCGCATATAGTCCTGGGGACCATTCAGGCTTGTTCGCATTTGTGTTCCTCACGTGTGCCCCAAAGAATGAGGTGATTTGGTGAAGTGCTATGCCCAAGATTACCATCCGAGTTGCCGTCGGGGAAGTGGCTCAAATAGCCTCGGCTATCACTTCCTTTTGACGGCCGTGATGGTCAAGCGGATTAAGGCGCCCTGTAGTTACCAGTTGCGTTGCTTCTGGGAGTATGGGTTCGAGTCACTTCTGGGGTGTGAGTTTTCATTCGCATATAGTCCTGGGGACCATTCAGGCTTGTTCGCATTTGTGTTCCTCACGTGTGCCCCAAAGAATGAGGTGATTTGGTGAAATGCTATGCCCAAGATTACCATCCGAGTTGCCGTCGGGGAAGTGGCTCAAATAGCCTCGGCTATCACTTCCTTTTGACGGCCGTGATGGTCAAGCGGATTAAGGCGCCCTGTAGTTACCAGTTGCGTTGCTTCTGGGAGTATGGGTTCGAGTCACTTCTGGGGTGTGAGTTTTCATTCGCATTTAGTCCTGGGGACCATTCAGGCTTGTTCGCATTTGTGTTCCTCACGTGTGCCCCAAAGAATGAGGTGATTTGGTGAAATGCTATGCCCAAGATTACCATCTGAGTTGCCGTCGGGGAAGTGGCTCAAATAGCCTCGGCTATCACTTCCTTTTGACGGCCGTGATGGTCAAGCGGATTAAGGCGCCCTGTAGTTACCAGTTGCGTTGCTTCTGGGAGTATGGGTTCGAGTCACTTCTGGGGTGTGAGTTTTCATTCGCATATAGTCCTGGGGACCATTCAGGCTTGTTCGCATTTGTGTTCCTCACGTGTGCCCCAAAGAATGAGGTGATTTGGTGAAATGCTATGCCCAAGATTACCATCCGAGTTGCCGTCGGGGAAGTGGCTCAAATAGCCTCGGCTATCACTTCCTTTTGACGGCCGTGATGGTCAAGCGGATTAAGGCGCCCTGTAGTTACCAGTTGCGTTGCTTCTGGGAGTATGGGTTCGAGTCACTTCTGGGGTGTGAGTTTTCATTCGCATATAGTCCTGGGGACCATTCAGGCTTGTTCGCATTTGTGTTCCTCACGTGTGCCCCAAAGAATGAGGTGATTTGGTGAAATGCTATGCCCAAGATTACCATCCGAGTTGCCGTCGGGGAAGTGGCTCAAATAGCCTCGGCTATCACTTCCTTTTGACGGCCGTGATGGTCAAGCGGATTAAGGCGCCCTGTAGTTACCAGTTGCGTTGCTTCTGGGAGTATGGGTTCGAGTCACTTCTGGGGTGTGAGTTTTCATTCGCATATAGTCCTGGGGACCATTCAGGCTTGTTCGCATTTGTGTTCCTCACGTGTGCCCCAAAGAATGAGGTGATTTGGTGAAATGCTATGCCCAAGATTACCATCCGAGTTGCCGTCGGGGAAGTGGCTCAAATAGCCTCGGCTATCACTTCCTTTTGACGGCCGTGATGGTCAAGCGGATTAAGGCGCCCTGTAGTTACCAGTTGCGTTGCTTCTGGGAGTATGGGTTCGAGTCACTTCTGGGGTGTGAGTTTTCATTCGCATATAGTCCTGGGGACCATTCAGGCTTGTTCGCATTTGTGTTCCTCACGTGTGCCCCAAAGAATGAGGTGATTTGGTGAAATGCTATGCCCAAGATTACCATCTGAGTTGCCATCGGGGAAGTGGCTCAAATAGCCTCGGCTATCACTTCCTTTTGACGGCCGTGATGGTCAAGCGGATTAAGGCGCCCTGTAGTTACCAGTTGCGTTGCTTCTGGGAGTATGGGTTCGAGTCACTTCTGGGGTGTGAGTTTTCATTCGCATATAGTCCTGGGGACCATTCAGGCTTGTTCGCATTTGTGTTCCTCACGTGTGCCCCAAAGAATGAGGTGATTTGGTGAAATGCTATGCCCAAGATTACCATCCGAGTTGCCGTCGGGGAAGTGGCTCAAATAGCCTCGGCTATCACTTCCTTTTGACGGCCGTGATGGTCAAGCGGATTAAGGCGCCCTGTAGTTACCAGTTGCGTTGCTTCTGGGAGTATGGGTTCGAGTCACTTCTGGGGTGTGAGTTTTCATTCGCATATAGTCCTGGGGACCATTCAGGCTTGTTCGCATTTGTGTTCCTCACGTGTGCCCCAAAGAATGAGGTGATTTGGTGAAATGCTATGCCCAAGATTACCATCCGAGTTGCCGTCGGGGAATTGGCTCAAATAGCCTCGGCTATCACTTCCTTTTGACGGCCGTGATGGTCAAGCGGATTAAGGCGCCCTGTAGTTACCAGTTGCGTTGCTTCTGGGAGTATGGGTTCGAGTCACTTCTGGGGTGTGAGTTTTCATTCGCATATAGTCCTGGGGACCATTCAGGCTTGTTCGCATATATATATATATATATATAATATATATATGTATGTCGTACCTAGTAGCCAGAACGCACTTCTCAGCCTACTATGTAAGGCCCGATTTGCCTAATAAGCCAAGTTTTCTTGAATTAATATATTTTCTCTAATTTTTTTCTTATGAAATGATAAAGCTACCCATTTCATTATGTATGAGGTCAATTTTCATTTATTGGAGTTAAAATTAACATAGATATATGACAGAACCTAACCAACCCTACCTAACCTAACCTAACCTATCTTTATAGGTTAGGTTAGGTTAGGTAGCAGAAAAAGTTAGGTTAGGTTAGGTTAGGTAGGTTAGGTAGTCGAAAAAACATTAATTCATGAAAACTTGGCTTATTAGGCAAATCGGGCCTTGTATAGTAGGCTGAGAAGTGCGTTCTGGCTACTAGGTACGACATGTATATATATATATATATATATATATATATATATATGTCGTACCTAGTAGCCAGAACGCACTTCTCAGCCTACTATGCAAGGCCCAATTTGCCTAATAAGCCAAGTTTTCATGAATTAATATATTTTCTCTAATTTTTTTCTGATGAAAAGATAAAGCTACCCTTTTCATTATGTATGGGGTAAATTTTATTTTATTGGAGTTAAAATTAACGTAGATATATGACCGAACCTAACCAACCCTACCTAACCTAACCTAACCTATCTTTATAAGTTAGGTTAGGTTAGGTAGCCGAAAAAGTTAGGTTAGGTTAGGTTAGGTAGGTTAGGTAGTCGAAAAAACATTAATTCATGAAAACTTGGCTTATTAGGCAAATCGGGCCTTGCATAGTAGGCTGAAAAGTGCGTTCTGGCTACTAGGTACGAAATATATATATATATATATATATATATATATATATATATATATAT
The DNA here is from genome assembly GCF_040958095.1 of Procambarus clarkii. Classification (NCBI taxonomy): domain Eukaryota; kingdom Metazoa; phylum Arthropoda; class Malacostraca; order Decapoda; family Cambaridae; genus Procambarus; species Procambarus clarkii. The sequence goes on from NW_027189250.1 coordinate 81,437, forward strand.
ATATATATATATATATATATATATATATATATATATATATATATATATATATATATATATGTCGTACCTAGTAGCCAGAATGCACTTCTCAGTCTACTATGCAAGGCCCGATTTGCCTAATAAGCCAAGTTTTCCTGAATTAATATATTATCTCAATTTTTTTTCTTATGAAATGATAAAGCTACCCATTTCATTATGTATGAGGTCAATTTTTTTTTATTGTTGTTAAAATTAACGTAGATATATGACCGAACCTAACCAACCCTACCTAACCTAACCTAACCTATCTTTTTAGGTTAGGTTAGGTTAGGTAGCTGAAAAAGTTAGGTTAGGTTAGGTTAGGTAGGTTAGGTAGTCGAAAAACAATTAATTCATGAAAACTTGGCTTATTAGGCAAATCGGGCCTTGCATAGTAGGCTGAGAAGTGCGTTCTGGCTACTAGGTACGACATATATATATATATATATATATATATATATATATATATATATATATATATATATATATATATATATATATATATATATATATATGTATATATATATATATATATATATGTATATATATATATATATATATATATGTATGTATATATAGATTGAGAAAATTCTCAATATAGATTGAGAAAAAAAATAATATTTAAGACTGCTACCAAAATATACTTATATATGTATGTATATATGTATGTATATATATATGTATATATATATGTATATATATATGTATAAATATATGTATATATATATATATGTATATATATATGTGTATATATATATGTATATATATGTATATATATATATATGTGTATATATATATGTTGTCGGAAAATCCGACACCATTTAATATCATACAGACAGATAATAGCTGTATTGTATAAACAAGTTACCCATAGAAAACGTAACTTGCAGTGGAATTACCGTCTATAGAAAACGGGATATCATCACCACATACTATTATAAATTTACCACCTATTATGGTGGGAATTATTCTTAAATACATTAGTCTTTGGACTTTACCATCAGAAAAACATCTCATATAAATTAACTTAATTATCAATATTGAAGTAGAGTAAATGTGACCCTTCTATCACTTTCTGTCATCTGGACAATGTAGGCCAGGCGTCAGGAGTGAGGAAGGAGGGGCAGCCATTGTTTGTACTAGACCAGAGAGGCTCACGGGAGCAAATACGGCTCCTGTTAATTTTACTTGGACGAAGTGTTATGGAAACCAAAGGTGTACCATTATCACACGCTGTCAACAAATTCAAGTTAAGTGTTCTACCGAAACCCATTTATCTATCATTAGTGGCCATTAATGTCATTGGGTAGGGTGGCCAGTTAGAGCACGAGATCGCCTCATACTAAAGGTAATTAAGCCAGGTCTTCATGGTTCCTTGTACAGTGTTTTCTCTGATATACCTGTCATATATAGGATTCTGGCTTTACAGCTAGCGCCCTTTTGACAGGTCAAGACGAGGAAGCATGCTTTGTGCATCAGTTACCAGGGTGATGGAAGCTACCTCAAAGAGGGAAAATGTGGTGTCTACATCCTGGTTATACCTGGTGAACTAAGGCCTGCTATACAAATAAGATAAGGAACCTCTTCAATGTTTAATGTATGTAGTCTATTACTGTAGTTTGATTGGCTGCATATATATAAATTTAATTAATATAAACCCCCCCCTAATGTGTAGAGGATCGATTTGTGAGATTATGAGATTATTGCAGAAATACAGTCCACTTATCATTATACAAATTGCTATCGAAGTATATAAATTAACGTAAATATAAATTCATATAAATTAAATAAATATAAATCTCACAGGTCGGTTCCCACATATGTATATATATGTGTATATATATAATATATATATATAATATATATATATATATATATATATATATATATATATATATATATATATATATATATATATATATATATATATATATATATATATATATATATATATATATATATATATATATATACACGTTTTCGATACGAGAGTTTACCCACTGTGATATAAATAATATTTGAAGAGGGAATGAGGCCATCTCTCAAGGCCAAAGTGGTGGTAGCGGCAGGAAGAAGGTGGTATGACATTAGGAACACATTAACCCTTGATCAAAGAAAGGTACGACGGTCTTCCTCGCGGCCAAAAGTCCCGAAAGATGATTGTGTTGCGGGTAGTGAGGAAGAGCAGAGTACCGTGGCCACTACTCCAGTGGTGTAGAGCAGAGTACCGTGGCCACTACTCCAGTGGTGTAGAGCAGAGTACCGTGGCCGCTACTCCAGTGGTGTAGAGCAGAGTACCGTGGCCGCTACTCCAGTGGTGTAGAGCAGAGTACCGTGGCCACTACTCCAGTGGTGTAGAGCAGAGTACCGTGGCCACTACTCCAGTGGTGTAGAGCAGAGTACCGTGGCCACTACTCCAGTTGTGTAGAGCAGAGTACCGTGGCCACTACTCCAGTGGTGTAGAGCAGAGTACCGTGGCCACTACTCCAGTGGTGTAGAGCAGAGTACCGTGGCCACTACTCCAGTGGTGTAGAGCAGAGTACCGTGGCCACTACTCCAGTGGTGTAGAGCAGAGTACCGTGGCCACTACTCCAGTGGTGTAGAGCAGAGTACCGTGGTCACTACTCCAGTGTTGTAGAGCAGAGTACCGTGGCCACTACTCCAGTGGTGTAGAGCAGAGTACCGTGGCCACTACTCCAGTGGTGTAGAGCAGAGTACCGTGGCCACTACTCCAGTGGTGTAGAGCAGAGTACCGTGGCCACTACTCCAGTGGTGTAGAGCAGAGTACCGTGGCCACTACTCCAGTGGTGTAGAGCAGAGTACCGTGGCCACTACTCCAGTGGTGTAGAGCAGAGTACCGTGGCCACTACTCCAGTGGTGTAGAGCAGAGTACCGTGGCCACTACTCCAGTGGTGTAGAGCAGAGTACCGTGGCCACTACTCCAGTGGTGTAGAGCAGAGTACCGTGGCCACTACTCCAGTGGTGTAGAGCAGAGTACCGTGGCCACTACTCCAGTGGTGTAGAGCAGAGTACCGTGGCCACTACTCCAGTGGTGTAGAGCAGAGTACCGTGGCCACTACTCCAGTGGTGTAGAGCAGAGTACCGTGGCCACTACTCCAGTGGTGTAGAGCAGAGTACCGTGGCCACTACTCCAGTGGTGTAGAGCAGAGTACCGTGGCCGCTACTCCAGTGGTGTAGAGCAGAGTACCGTGGCCGCTACTCCAGTGGTGTAGAAGGCTCAAGACTGAGCATTTACAGGTAATATGGGAGACACCTTTAGCCAGCTGTAGGGTTGTGTAGGATGGTGTTATGCACGCTCACGCACACACGCACACACACACTCACACGCGCTCTCACACGCACAGAACATCTTTGGTGTTGTTGCTGATGACTAGACACCTTTGGTGATGCTGCTGATGTCTAGACACCTTTGGTGATGCTGCTGATGTCTAGACACCTTTGGTGATGCTGCTGATGTCTAGACACCTTTGGTGATGCTGCTGATGTCTAGACACCTTTGGTGATGCTGCTGATGTCTAGACACCTTTGGTGATGCTGCTGATGTCTAGACACCTTTGGTGATGCTGCTGATGTCTAGACACCTTTGGTGATGCTGCTGAGGACATCTAGATAACTGTGGTGCTGCTCAAGAAGTCTTGATAACTGCCATATTGCTGTTCATGTCTAGATAACTTTGGTGTTGTAGAAGACGTAAAGATAACTTTGGTGTTGCAGAAGACGTAAAGATAACTTTGGTGTTGTAGAAGACGTAAAGATAACTTTGGTGCTGCAGAAGACGTAAAGATAACTTTGGTGTTGTAGAAGACGTAAAGATAACTTTGGTGCTGCAGAAGACGTAAAGATAACTTTGGTGTTGTAGAAGACGTAAAGATAACTTTGGTGTTGTAGAAGACGTAAAGATAACTTTGGTGCTGCAGAAGACGTAAAGATAACTTTGGTGCTGCAGAAGACGGAAAGATAACTTTGGTGCTGCAGAGGACGGAAAGATAACTTTGGTGCTGCAGAAGACGGAAAGATAACTTTGGTGTTGCAGAAGACGTAAAGATAACTTTGGTGCTGCAGAGGACGGAAAGATAACTTTGGTGCTGCAGAAGACGGAAAGATAACTTTGGTGTTGCAGAAGACGGAAAGATAACTTTGGTGCTGCAGAAGACGGAAAGATAACTTTGGTGCTGCAGAAGACGGAAAGATAACTTTGGTGCTGCTGAAGGTTTCTAGATAACTTTGGTGCTGCAGAAGACGGAAAGATAACTTTGGTGTTGTAGAAGACGTAAAGATAACTTTGGTGTTGTAGAAGACGTAAAGATAACTTTGGTGCTGCAGAAGACGTAAAGATAACTTTGGTGCTGCAGAAGACGGAAAGATAACTTTGGTGCTGCAGAGGACGGAAAGATAACTTTGGTGCTGCAGAAGACGGAAAGATAACTTTGGTGTTGCAGAAGACGGAAAGATAACTTTGGTGCTGCAGAAGACGGAAAGATAACTTTGGTGCTGCAGAAGACGGAAAGATAACTTTGGTGCTGCTGAAGGTTTCTAGATAACTTTGGTGCTGCAGAAGACGGAAAGATAACTTTGGTGTTGTAGAAGACGTAAAGATAACTTTGGTGTTGTAGAAGACGTAAAGATAACTTTGGTGCTGCAGAAGACGTAAAGATAACTTTGGTGCTGCAGAAGACGTAAAGATAACTTTGGTGCTGCAGAAGACGTAAAGATAACTTTGGTGCTGCAGAAGACGGAAAGATAACTTTGGTGCTGCAGAGGACGGAAAGATAACTTTGGTGCTGCAGAAGACGTAAAGATAACTTTGGTGCTGCAGAAGACGTAAAGATAACTTTGGTGCTGCAGAAGACGTAAAGATAACTTTGGTGCTGCAGAAGACGTAAAGATAACTTTGGTGCTGCTGAAGGTTTCTAGATAACTTTGGTGTTGTTGAAGACAACATATACCAATATACACCAACACACCAGCATAAGGTAAACCGCCCTTACAAGTCAAAAATTGTCGTTTTAATATTTTAACATTGCCTTCCCCCAGTAATGTGCTTCATGCCCCTGTGCCTTGCCAGCCCTCCTCAAGGACCTCCTCCAGCCGCCCTCCTCAAGGACCTCCTCCAGGCGCCCTCCTCAAGGACCTCCTCCAGGCGCCCTCCTCAAGGACCTCCTCCAGGCGCCCTCCTCAAGGACCTCCTCCAGGCGCCCTCCTCAAGAACCTCCTCCAGGCGCCCTCCTCAAGGACCTTCTCCAGGCGCCCTCCTCGAGGACCTCCTCCAGGCGCCCTCCTCGAGGACCTCCTCCAGGCGCCCTCCTCAAGGACCTCCTCCTCCAGGCGCCCTCCTCAAGGACCTCCTCCAGGCGCCCTCCTCAAGGACCTCCTCCATTGTTACATTTTTGGGCCGGTGAGACAACTTTGGTTATTGTGTGAGTTCAATCTGCAGGTCCGCCCCAATGTAAGGCTTGAGGCCTCCTCGCCACACAAGGGGACGTGAACACAAGCCCCACTGCAACAATGACAAACATTCACAAGAACACAGCTTTTGTCTGCAGTGTAACAACGACAAGCGTTTATAAGTAGTTTGCTTGCCACTCTCCTTGGTGTGCGATAAGTCACTGGAAACAGGAGACCTGCCAGAAATATGGAAGACGGCTAATGTAGTCCCATTATACACAACCGTTGACAGACAAGAGGCACTGAACTACAGACCAGTGTCCTTAACTTGTATACCATGCAAGGTGACGGAGAAGATTGTGAGGGGAAAACTTAGTAGCACATCTGGAGAGAAGGGACTTCGTGACAACCCATCAACATGGGTTCAGGGAGGGTAAATCTTGCCTCGCAGGCTTATTAGAATTCAATGACCAGGTGATAAAGATTAAGTAAGAAAGAGAGGAGTGGGCAGACTGCATGTTTTTGGACTGTCAGAAAGCCTTTGACATAGTTCCCCATAAGAGGCTGGTGCATAAGCTGGTGAAACACGCAGGAATAACTGGTAAGGTGTTCCAGAGGATAAGGGAATACCTAAGCAATAGGAAGCAGAGAGTTACAGTGAGGGGTGAGACCTCAGATTGCTACTTGTGAGGTAACCTGACCCCATTGTTACTTGTGGGGTAACCTGACCCCATTGTTGCTTGTGGGGTAACCTGACCCCATTGTTGCTTGTGGGGTAACCTGACCCCATTGTTACTTGTGGGGTAACCTGACCCCATTGTTGCTTGTGGGGTAACCTGACCCCATTGTTGCTTGTGGGGTAACCTGACCCCATTGTTACTTGTGGGGTAACCTGACCCCATTGTTGCTTGTGGGGTAACCTGACCCCATTGTTGCTTGTGGGGTAACCTGACCCCTTTGTTACTTGTGGGGTAACCTGACCCCATTGTTACTTGTGGGGTAACCTGACCCCATTGTTACTTGTGGGGTAACCTGACCCCATTGTTACTTGTGGGGTAACCTGGCCCCATTGTTACTTGTGTATACAGCTTCGCCGCACTACAACTTGTAGAGCTGAGCTCCACTGTCAACTCCACAACACCTCGAGGCTCACAAAGAGCTGGGAGAAAGTCTGGTCACGCCAGCCACTAAGCTTCCTCAAGCTGGTACTCTGTCTTGAGCAACTGACCCCAGGATCATGAACCTCTTCATCTTACTTATTACCATGAACAGGACGACTGACGCCAATGTTGAATGTCTTTATTGGTATAACAACCAGTACCAGGCCCACCCAGTGCCAGTACCTTGGCCACCCAGTGCCAGTACCTTGGCCACCCAGTGCCAGTACCTTGGCCACCCAGTGCCAGTACCTTGGCCACCCAGTGCCAGTACCTTGGCCACCCAGTGCCAGTACCTTGGCCACCCAGTACCAGTCAACCAAGACCTTGGCCACCCAGTACCAGTTCCTTGGCCACCCAGTGCCAGTAAACAAGGAACTTGGCCACCCAGTACCAGTCAACCAAGACCTTGGCCACCCAGTACCAGTCAACCAAGACCTTGGCCACCCAGTACCAGTCAACCAAGACCTTGGCCACCCAGTACCAGTCAACCAAGACCTTGGCCACCCAGTACCAGTTAACCAAGACCTTGGCCACCCAGTACCAGTCAACCAAGACCTTGGCCACCCAGTACCAGTCAACCAAGACCTTGGCCACCCAGTACCAGTCAACCAAGACCTTGGCCACCCAGTGCCAGTCAACCAGGACCTTGGCCACCCAGTGCCAGTCAACCAGGACCTTGGCCACCCAGTGCCAGTACCAGTCAACCAGGACCTTGGCCACCCAGTGCCAGTCAACCAGGACCTTGGCCACCCAGTACCAGTACCAGTCAACCAGGACCTTAGCCACCCAGTAACGAGGGCCAGATCTGAATTAGCTTATCTTCTCTTGTTTAGCTACAACAGGTCGTTATGTACTGTGATGTATGGTGTTCACCAGAGTTCCGGCTTGCTGTAACCTTCAGTCCAACTCCTCGAACCTGAAGCGTTTGATCTCCTACCTGTCACGACACGACAACCTTGAACCTTAATACCTGCCAATTCACTAGAGACTTAAAGAAAGAACGCCGCCACCACCTGACTTAATACCTTTACTGATAAATTCCCCCTAACTGACAGTGAAGCAGGAAACTGTCAATTAGCCCTTGATCCCTGAATGTGGATCACCAATTATTCGAAAGGAGAGATGAGATTTACTTTAAATGTGCAGTTTAACTCGACAAAAGGGCTTATAGTGAATAGAATAAGGGATGCTGTACAGTTCACAGGAGTGTATTCGATAATCAGGGGCGTGAATAAACCTTACCGAAATAAAAGAATATAACATATACACTGGGAAAATTCCACTAAATACTATAAATTCTAAACAAGATCTATTAAAACAAATAATTATCATGGAACAAATGAACACTCCCTGCTGAATTTATTCGTAATAAAATTCTTGTTAGAGGCACGAATTAATGAATTTAAAAGGAACTGAACCAACTTGTAATCACTTTATGTCATGCCAGATGTTCAGCCTGGCCCTCTGGAGGGTAGATGTTGACCTCAGACGTCCGCTCCTCACACTGATCTAACACTCACTCTGACCTCTGAAGTTGACCTGGGCTAGTTGACCAACCTCACTAACAAGCCTAGTTATCAAGGGTAAGTCAGTGTACTGGTCACTTACGATGACAAGATTCCTATTTCAAAATTGATGACAAATAACATAGGTACTTGAGTCAGGTTGATTATTAATTATAATATTGAATGATACTTCATGGGAATTATAAATTCAGAGTAACAGACAAGATGATCAGTACATATTTTCCACCTCGTGGATGTTCTCATCCTAAGATTCGTCTGTACTTGACGACGAGTGGACTCTTTACTTTGAATTGTTAAATTAAGTTACTTAACAAGAGAAGTTAATAATGACCATTACTTTTAATAACTGAATTTCTCTAAACCTGATGAATTAATTCAGGGGGAAGGTTGTAGCACTCGCGCCTGCCTCACTTACCTGCTAATATCTCGGGACACCCTTATCTTGAGAGCCTTCCTGGGAACAGCTCAGGTATAAACTCCCCAGAAACTCCATAACCTAGATTATCGCTGTCTACAATACTATACAAGGGCGCTAAGCTTCTAAAACACCTTAGACTGTTACAGCCCACTTGCTCAAATATTTAGGAAACATTGTTTTTAATCTAAAACACGATGTTTATTATCCTAATCCTTTACATTACAAAGAAAAATTTAACCAAATGCCTAAAAAAAATTCTACGGTACCTTAAAATCACTACAATCAGAAGATTGTATCACAATAAACATTTAAATACATGCAGATCCCAGCATTTGAATCTTGACTGTCAGGCTGACAGTCCAACAGTTACCAGTCAGGTGGACGAGGGGAGGGTGGTGGACGAGGGGAGGGTGGTGGACGAGGGGAGGGTGGACGAGGGGGGGGGGTGGACGAGGGGAGGGTGGACGAGGGGGGGGGGGGTGGACGAGGGGAGGGTGGACGAGGGGGGTGGACGAGGGGAGGGTGGACGAGGGGGGGGTGGACGAGGGGAGGGTGGACGAGGAGGAGAGGGGTGGACGAGGAGGAGAGGGGTGGACAAGGGGGAGGGTGACCGAGGGGGAGGGTGACCGAGGGGGAGGGTGGTGGACGAGGGGAAGGTGGTGGACGAGGGGAGGGTGGTGGACGAGGGGAGGGTGGTGGACGAGGGGAGGGTGGTGGACGAGGGGGAGGGTGGTGGACGAGGGGGAGGGTGGTGGACGAGGGGAGGGTGGGTGGACGAGGGGAGGGTGGTGGACGAGGGGAGGGTGGTGGACGAGGGGGAGGGGGGTGGACGAGGGGAGGATGGTGGACGAGGGGAGGGTGGTGGACGAGGGGAGGGTGGTGGACGAGGGGAGGGTGGTGGACGAGGGGGAGGGTGGTGGACGAGGGGAGGGTGGTGGACGAGGGGAGGGTGGTGGACGAGGGGAGGGTGGTGGACGAGGGGGAGGGGGGTGGACGAGGGGAGGGTGGTGGACGAGGGGAGGGGGGTGGACGAGGGGGAGGGTGGTGGACGAGGGGAGGGTGGTGGACGAGGGGGAGGGGGGTGTACGAGGGGGAGGGGGGTGGACGAGGGGGAGGGTGGTGGACGAGGGGGAGGGGGGTGTACGAGGGGGAGGGGGGTGGACGAGGGGGAGGGGGGTGGACGAGGGGGAGGGGGGGTGGACGAGGGGGAGGGGGGTATACGAGGGGGGAGGGGGGTGGACGAGGGGAGGGTGGTGGACGAGGGGAAGGGGTGGTGGACGAGGGGGAGGAGGGGTGTACGAGGGGGAGGGGGGTATACGAGGGGGAGGGGGGTGTACGAGGGGGAGGGGGGGTGTACGAGGGGGAGGAGGGTATACGAGGGGGAGGGTGGTGGACGAGGGGGAGGGTGGTGGACGAGGGGAGGGTGGTGGACGAGGGGAGGGTGGTGGACGAGGGGAGGGTGGTGGACGAGGGGGAGGGGGGTGTACGAGGGGGAGGGGGTGTACGAGGGGGAGGGGGGTGTACGAGGGGGGGAGGGGGGTGGACGAGGGGGGGGAGGGTATACGAGGGGGAGGGTGGTGGACGAGGGGAGGGTGGTGGACGAGGGGAGGGTGGTGGACGAGGGGAGGGTGGTGGACGAGGGGAGGGTGGTGGACGAGGGGGAGGGGGGTGTACGAGGGGGAGGGGGGTATACGAGGGGGAGGGGGGTATACGAGGGGGGAGGGGGGTGTACGAGGGGGAGGGGGGTGGACGAGGGGGGAGGGGGGTGGACGAGGGGGAGGGTGGTGGACGAGGGGAGGGTGGTGTGACGAGGGGAGGGGGTATACGAGGGGGAGGGTGGTGTACGAGGGGGAGGGGGTATACGAGGGGGAGGGGGGTATACGAGGGGGAGGGGGGTATACGAGGGGGAGGGGGGTGTACGAGGGGGAGGGGGGTGGACGAGGGGGGAGGGGGGTGGACGAGGGGGGAGGGGGGTGGACGAGGGGGAGGGGGGTGGACGAGGGGAGGGAGGACGAGGGGGAGGGTGGACGAGGGGGAGGGTGGACGAGGGGGAGGGTGGACGAGGGGGGAGGGTGGACGAGGGGGAGGGTGGACGAGGGGAGGGTGGCCAGCACACCACCAATACTCATATTAACGGTTCAGACAACATCACAATAATTCAGACAAAACCTGTTATCAACTTGAGGACCAAACTTGAGGCCGCCTGTCACAGATAACTGTACCTCAGATGTCCTGTCA